>NW_018744152.1:0-18750 GCF_001683475.1 Chenopodium quinoa
TTGAGTGAGTCTTATCTCTGGCCTAAAACCCCAAAACTTTGAGTGTGTCCTTGAGTTTTGGCCCTTTTATCTTGTTCCATGATATTTGAGTATTCTAAATATAAGTATTTTTAAATCCATCAACCCATATTCGGGAGGGTGTATTTAGATTTACATCATTGAATGTGGTTAACTTTCAATTGAGTCAATTTGCTTTGTTGAATGCATTTGACTTTCATTTGATTCAAAAAGTTTTGTTTGACTGTCATCTGATTTAATTAGCCTCGTTGAATGCATTTCACAATCATTTGATTCAAAAAGCTTTGTTTGAATTCTTTGGACTTTTACTTGATTCAATTAGCTTTTTTGAAAGCATTTGACTATCATATGATTTAATTAGCTTTGTTTGAATGTTTTAAACTTTCATTTGATGCAATTAGCTTTGTCTGAATGTGTTTGACTTTCGTTTGATTTAAATATCTTTTTGAATGCATTTGACTTTCATTTGATTCAGATAGCATTGTTTGAATGTGTTTGACTTTCATTTGATTCAAATAGCTTTGTTTGAATGAGTTTTTGCCTTCCATTGGAATTTAATTAGCTTTGTTTGAATGTGGTTGACTTTTAATTTGATTCAATTTGATCTGTTGAATGCATTTGAAATTTCATTTTGATTCAAAAAGCTTTGTTTGAATGAGTTTGAATTTCACTTGAATTTAAATTAGCTTTGTTTGAATGTGGTTAACTTTCATTTGATTCAATTAGCTTTGTTTGAATGTGGTTGACTTTCATATTGATTCAATTAGGTTTTGTTAGAATGCCATTGACTTTCGTTTGATTCAATTAGGTTTGTTAGAATGCCCATTGACTTTCATTTTGATTCAATTAGCTTTGTTGAATGCATATGACTTTCATTTGATTCAAAAGCTTTGTTTGAATGTGTTTGACTTTCATTTGATTCAATTAGCATCGTTGAACACATTTGACAGTCATTTGATTTCAAAAATCTTTGTTTGAATTACTAGACTTTCACTTGATTCAATTAGCTTTTTGAATGCATGTTAACTTTCATTTGATTTAAAAAGCTTTCTTTAAATGTAATTGACTTTCACTTGATTTAATTACTTTTTTTAATTGCATTTGACTTTCAGTTGATTCAAAAAGATTTGTTTGAATGTGCTTGACTTTCATACGATTCAATTAGCATCGTTTGAACGGATTTGACAATCATTTGATTCAAAAAGCTTGTTTAACTTTCACTGATTCAAATCGCTATTTCGAATGCATTTGAATTTCATTTGATTGAAAAAGCTTTGTTTTGAATGTGTTTGATTTTCATTTGATTAAATTAGCTTTGTTTGAAATGTGATTGACTTTCATTTGAATCAATTAGCTTTGTTTTAATGCATTTGACTTTCATTTAAATCAAAAAGCTTTGTTTGAATGTGTTTGACTTTAATTTGATTCAAATAGCTTTGTTTGAATGTTTTTGACTTTCACTTGATTTAAATACCTTTTTTGAATGCGTTTGACTTTCATTTGATTCAAATAGTATTTCTTGAATGTGTTTGACTTTCATTTGGTTTCAAATAGCTTTGTTTAAATGTGTTTGACTTTCATTTGATTCAATTAGGTTTGCTTGAATGTGGTTAACTTTCAATTGAGTCAATTTGCTTTGTGAATGCATTTCAATTTCATTGATTCAAAAAGTTTTGTTTGACTGTCATCTGATTCAATTAGCCTCGTTGAATGCATTTCACAATCATTTGATTCAAAAAGCTTTGTTTGAATTCTTTGGACTTTTACTTGATTCAATTAGCTTTTTTTCAAAGCATTTGACTTTCATATGATTTAATTAGCTTTGTTTGAATGTTTTTGACTTTCATTTGATGCAATTAGCTTTGTCTGAATGTGTTTGACTTTCGTTTGATTTAATTATCTTTTTTGAATGCATTTGACTTTCATTTGATTCAGATAGCATTGTTTGAATGTGTTTGACTTTCATTTGATTCAAATAGCTTTGTTTGAATGAGTTTGCCTTCCATTGGATTTAATTAGCTTTGTTTGAATGTGGTTGACTTTTAATTGATTCAATTTGATCTGTTGAATGCATTTGACTTTCATTTGATTCAAAAAGCTTTGTTTGAATGAGTTTGAATTTCACTTGATTTAAATTAGCTTTGTTTGAATGTGGTTAACTTTCATTTGATTCAATTAGCTTTGTTTGAATGTGGTTGACTTTCATTTGATTCAATTAGGTTTGTTAGAATGCCATTGACTTTCGTTTGATTCAATTAGGTTTGTTAGAATGCCATTTGACTTTCATTTGATTCAATTAGCTTTGTTGAATGCATATGACTTTCATTTGATTCAAAAAGCTTTGTTTGAATGTGTTTGACTTTCATTTGATTCAATTAGCATCGTTGAACACATTTGACAGTCATTTGATTCAAAAATCTTTGTTTGAATTACCTAGACTTTCACTTGATTCAATTAGCTTTTTTGAATGCATTTAACTTTCATTTGATTTAAAAAGCTTTCTTTAAATGTAATTGACTTTCACTTGATTTAATTACTTTTTTTTAATTGCATTTGACTTTCAGTTGATTCAAAAAGATTTGTTTGAATGTGCTTGACTTTCATACGATTCAATTAGCATCGTTGAACGGATTTGACAATCATTTGATTCAAAAAGCTTTGTTTAACTTTCACTTGATTCAAATCGCTATTTCGAATGCATTTGAATTTCATTTGATTGAAAAAGCTTTGTTTGAATGTGTTTGATTTTCATTTGATTAAATTAGCTTTGTTTGAATGTGATTGACTTTCATTTGAATCAATTAGCTTTGTTTAATGCATTTGACTTTCATTTAAATCAAAAAGCTTTGTTTGAATGTGTTTGACTTTAATTTGATTCAAATAGCTTTGTTTGAATGTTTTTGACTTTCACTTGATTTAAATACCTTTTTTGAATGCGTTTGACTTTCATTTGATTCAAATAGCATTTCTTCAATGTGTTTGACTTTCATTTGGTTCAAATAGCTTTGTTTAAATGTGTTTGACTTTCATTTGATTCAATTAGGTTTGCTTGAATGTGGTTAACTTTCAATTGAGTCAATTTGCTTTGTTGAATGCATTTCAATTTCATTTGATTCAAAAAGTTTTGTTTGACTGTCATCTGATTCAATTAGCCTCGTTGAATGCATTTCACAATCATTTGATTCAAAAAGCTTTGTTTGAATTCTTTGGACTTTTACTTGATTCAATTAGCTTTTTTCAAAGCATTTGACTTTCATATGATTTAATTAGCTTTGTTTGAATGTTTTTGACTTTCATTTGATGCAATTAGCTTTGTCTGAATGTGTTTGACTTTCGTTTGATTTAATTATCTTTTTTGAATGCATTTGACTTTCATTTGATTCAGATAGCATTGTTTGAATGTGTTTGACTTTCATTTGATTCAAATAGCTTTGTTTGAATGTGTTTGCCTTCCATTGGATTTAATTAGCTTTGTTTGAATGTGGTTGACTATTAATTGATTCAATTTGATCTGTTGAATGCATTTGACTTTCATTTGATTCAAAAAGATTTGTTTGAATGTGTTTGACTTTCATATGATACAATTAGTATCGTTGAATGCATTTGACAATCATTTGATTCAAAAAGCTATGTTTGAATTTGTTTGACTTTCACTTGATTCAATTAGCTTTTTTGAACTCATTTGACTTTCTTTGGATTCAAAAAGCTTTGTTTGAATGAGTTTGAATTTCACTTGATTTAAATTAGCTTTGTTTGAATGTGGTTAACTTTCATTTGATTCAATTAGCTTTGTTTGAATGTGGTTGACTTTCATTTGATTCAATTAGGTTTGTTAGAATGCCATTGACTTTCGTTTGATTCAATTAGGTTTGTTAGAATGCCATTGACTTTCATTTGATTTAATTAGCTTTGTTGAATGCATATGACTTTCATTTGATTCAAAAAGCTTTGTTTGAATGTGTTTGACTTTCATTTGATTCAATTAGCATCGTTGAACACATTTGACAGTCATTTGATTCAAAAAGCTTTGTTTGAATTACCTAGACTTTCACTTGATTCAATTAGCTTTTTTGAATGAATTTAACTTTCATTTGATTAAAAAACCTTTGTTTAAATGTAATTGACTTTCACTTGATTTAATTACTTTTTTTTAATTGCATTTGACTTTCTGTTGATTCAAAAAGATTTGTTTGAATGTGCTTGACTTTCATACGATTCAATTAGCATCGTTGAACGGATTTGAAAATCATTTGATTCAAAAAGCTTTGTTTGACTTTAACTTGATTCAAATCGCTATTTTGAATGCATTTGAATTTCATTTGATTGAAAAAGCTTTGTTTGAATGTGTTTGATTTTCATTTGATTAAATTAGCTTTGTTTGAATGTGATTGACTTTCATTTGAATCAATTAGCTTTGTTTAATGCATTTGACTTTCATTTAATTAGAAAAGCTTTGTTTGAATGTGTTTGACTTTAATTTGATTCAAATAGCTTTGTTTGAATGTTTTTTACTTTCACTTGATTTAAATACCTTTTTTGAATGCGTTTGACTTTCATTTGATTCAAATAGCATTACTTAAATGTGTTTGACTTTCATTTGGTTCAAATAGCTTTGTTTAAATGTGTTTGACTTTTATTTGATTCAATTAGCTTTGCTTGAATGATCCAAAGTGGACATCTAATGAACCTGTTGCTTTAGTCTTAGAGACTCTTGGATTTTATCCATTTACAAAGAAGGCTGAAGTTCTATGTTGCATTTCATGGGTAGATTGAAGATTGGGCGCATGGCGCGCTTCACTACAGATTTGGCACGTTTCACTGCTATTTTGGGCGTGTGGATCCTAAGCCATTTACTAGCTATTATTATCTTATATTTTAGTTAATGTTGCTGAAATAATGCCAAGAGTTTAGCTCTTTGGCCGGTTGTAATAGGAAGTTATCATTAGGCTTTATTATGCTTTTATTGTTTAGCTTAAATCAAGGAGGAAAACTGCTGGCTTTTGGCTGTTCATGCTTGGACGGTTTTCCTTGACTTTTGGTGTGTTTTTGCTGCTCCTTTCCTCTATAAAAGGGAGAGCAAAACAGAAATAAAAACCAGTTTTGAGTTTGGATAAAAAACCTTGTGTTTTAGCATTTTAACTTAGAGTTTGTCTCAAGTTCAAGTGTTCCCTTATTGCTTTGAGTAAGTCTTGAGCGATAAGCTTAGGAGAGATTGAGTGAGTCTTATCTCTGGCCTAAAACCCCAAAACTTTGAGTGTGTCCTTGAGTTTTGGCCCTTTTATCTTGTTCCATGATATTTGAGTATTCTAACTATAAGTATTTTTAAATCCATCAACCCATATTCGGAGGGTGTATTTAGATTTACATCATCTGGTATCAGAGCCTAGTTAAGGGTTTCTTGAAGAAAATCGAGTTTGAAGGCGTTTGGAGCAAAACGGCAGAATTCAATCAGTTTGGAGTTGCGGTTTGAGAAGGACATATCTCCTTCGTTTTCTGTCCAAATCGAGTTATTTCTTTTTTGAATCAAGATATTTTTTTGCGTAGATTACTCACAAAAATTTTCAGATATTTTGGAATTTTTGCTAATAAACTGGGCAGGTTTTTCGCAGCAACGCAGAAAAGAGGCAAAACCGGGAAGGCAGAATTCAATTGAAGATTTCTCCCTCATCCGAAAAGCTTTTGAGGAATTTCTTTTTTGCAAATTGGTTGTTTTGATCTGAATATTCTGAATTTGTAAGCCTTTGAGAGTCTAGAGGCAATTTTCGTTTTTCATTTTGTCTCTAATTTCGGCAGTTTCATTGTACTTGTAATATCCAAGCAAAATAGTGGAAATCATGTCTAGTGAGGAGCTTGCTAGAATGTTGCAAGTAATCACTGAAAAATTGGAGAATTTGGAGAAAAAAACAGAAGAGAGTGAAGTCTCTAGGGCACAACAAGATACTAGGATGGATGCCATATCTGATATGCTCCTTAAAGCCACTAGGAAAATAAATGAATTAGAGGAGGAGGATGAAAATAGTGGTAACAATTTTTAGACAATTTGATGAAGATAGGGGTCTTAAAAATTGATATGCATGAATTTGATGGAGGGCATGATTGTGAGGCTTTCTTAGATTGGGTTTAGGCAAATTGAAACGTTTTTTGATTAACAAGGGGTATGATGATAGGAAACGGTTCAAGTTGGCTGTCCTTAAACTCACTAAACTAGCTGCATTGTGGTATGAAAACCTCAAGTCAAATAGAAGAAGAGAAGGGAAAGATAAGATAGACCATGGGAGAAATTAAAAAAAAAATGAGGGAAAATGGGTAAGTAAAGAGTATGAGCAAGATCAATACTTAAAATTAAACCCACTATCACAAGAAAACATGAGTGTGGAGGATTACATAAAAGAATTTGAAAGGTTAGGCTTGACTTGCGACTTGCAAGAAAAGGAGCTTACAAAATTGCTAGATTTGTCAGGGGTGACAAAGAAATTAATAGGAAAGTGGAAGTTACTCATTATGCCACTTTTAGTGATGTATGCAAACTAGCTTTGAAGTATGAGTCTCAACTTAAAGAAGAAAGGGAGAAAGAGAAGCCCAAAAATTCTTCTTTCAAGAATACTTCGAAATTTACTCCTTTCAACTCTAAAGGGAGTACTTTTTCAAAGTAAAACCTTTTCACCTAGCTCATCAAAAGGGAAAGAAAAACAAGTAGTTTCGCCTAGTGAGCTTTCAACTAGGAGAAAATGCTTCAAGTGTCATGGGAGAGGACATATTGCATCGGAATGTCCTAGTAAGAGTGTGTTAACAGCCTCTCAATGTGCTCTCATGGATGAGGAGGAGAAGGTCTATAACTTTGTGGCTCATGAGGAGGGTTGCGAGTTTGATGAAGAGTATGAGGAAGAGATTCAACCCGAAGATGAGTTCAACATGATGGTGGTTCGTAGAATCTTGTATAATGAACCCGAAATTGATCTTAAACAACGAAACAACTTGTTCCACACTAGATGCAAGATAGGAGAGAAGACTTGCAATGTGATTGTTGATAGTGGTGCCCAAACAGATGTTGTTTCATCCGAGGCTGTTGAGTAAATTGAAGCTACCCACTAGAGACCATGGTGAACCTTACAAGCTCAATTGGTTGAACGATGGCACAAGCATTAGAGTCAAGAAGCAAGCATTGGTGTCTTATTCCATTGGAGGGTTCGAAGATGAGCGTTGGTGTGATATTCTTCCTATGGATGCGTGTCATTTGTTGCTTGGAAGACCGTGGCAGTTTGATCATGATTCGGAAGCATAAAGGGAAAACTAATGTGTATATTGTAACTACCAAAAATGGTAGAAAAGTTAAGTTAGTGCCTTTACCTCCTAAAGTTGCTAAGAAAGAAAAAGAGAAAAGCAACTATCTTGTAACTTGTAATGAATATGAACGAATAATGAAAGAAATGGGGGAGGGTATGCTTTGGTGGTAAGGACCAAAGATGATAATGGTACTTGTATTAACTCATCCATGCTAATGAGTTATTAGAAGAGTACCAAGATGTGTTCCCCAATGACTTGCCCAGGCCTACCTCCAATTAGAGGCATTGAGCATTGACTTAATTCCAGGAGCACCTTAACAGGCTGCCTATAGTGTATCCGGAAGAGAGTAAGGAACTTGAAAAGCAAGTGAACGATTACTTGAGAGAGGTTATGTGAGAGAAAGCCTTAGTCCTTGCGCGGTTCCAGCCCTCTTAGTAAAAAAGATGGTACCCGTTCCATAACAATATAACGGTCAAATACCGTTTTCCTATGCCTCGATTGCAAGATATGTTAGATGAGTTGAGTGGTGCCTTAGTCTTTTCCAAAATAGATTTAAGGAGTGGGTACCATCAAATGAGAATTCGAGAGGGGATGAGTGGAAGACGACTTTCAAAACAAAACAAGGGTTGTATGAGTGGTTAGTGATGCCATTTGGGCTTTGCAACGCCCCAAGCTCCTTCATGAGATTGATGAATGAAGTTCTCCGGCCTTTTCTTAATGATTTTGTTGTTGTTTACTTAGATGACATTCTTGTGTATAGTAAAAACAATGATGATCATGTAATTCATTTGAGGAGATTGTTTGAAAAATTGAGGGAGGTGAAGTTGTATGGTAAGCTTGAAAAATGTGTATTCATGACTCCTAGTGTTGTATTCTTAGGATACATTGTAACAGGAGAGGGGGTTCATGTAGATCCGGAGAAGGTAAAAGCAGTCCAGTCTTGGTTGGCTCCAACCAATGTGCACGAAGTTAGAAGTTTTCATGGACTTGCCTCCTTCTATAGGCGGTTCATCAAAAACTTCTCTACCATCATGGCTCCAATCACCGAGTTGACCAAAAAGGGTGAGTTCGTATGGGAAGAAAATGCTCAACGAGCCTTTGAGAAGGTTAAACATATGCTTTGCAACGCTCCTATACTTGTGCTACCAGATTTCAACAAAGTGTTTGAGGTAGAGTGTGATGCAAGTGGGATTGGAATAGGTGCTGTTTTGATTCAAGAGAAGAAGCCCGTGAGTTACTTTAGTGAGAAGTTGAATGGGGCTAAGTTGAACTATTCCACTTATGACCGTGAGTTCTATGCCATAGTTAGAGCACTTGATCATTGGTCTCACTACCTTAGACCAAAACCATTTTTCTTCATTCCGATCATGAGGCTCTAAAATTTATTCATGGGCAACAAAAACTCAACAAGAGACATGCTAAATGGGTGGAGTTTCTCCAATCATTTACCTTTAGCTCCAAGTACAAGGATGGAAAGAGTAATGTTTGGCCGATGCATTGTCTCGTCGGAGCTACTTACTTTCCATGGTGGATGCTAAGATCTTGGGTTTTGAACAACTCAAGGAATGTTACATAAATGATCCCGACTTTGCTAGTGAGATAGAGAATCCTACCAAAGAGTTTGTGAGACAAGATAGCTACCTCTTTAAAGGTAACAAGCTATGTGTTCCGAAGAGTGGGGTTAGGGAGTTATTAGTGAGAGAAGTGCATGGTGGAGGTTTAGCCGGTCATTTTGGGATACAAAAGACTCTTGATATTCTAGGTGAACACTTCTATTGGCCTAGAATGATCAAGGATGTTACTCATGTTGTGAAGAGATGTGCTACTTGTCAAAAGGCTAAGGGACACTTCACAAAGGGTCTTTATACTCCGTTGCCAGTTCCGGATGCTCCATGGGAAAGTGTTAGCATGGATTTCATTGTTGGATTGCCTCGCACTCAAAGGGGAAGAGATAGCATCATGGTTGTTGTAGATAGATTCTCTAAAATGGCACACTTTGTAGCTTGTAATAAAACTGATGATGCCGTGAAAGTGGCCGAGCTGTACTTCAAGGAAATTGTCAAACTCCATGGCATTCCTCGAAGTATAGTATCTGATAGGGACTCCAAATTCCTTAGTCACTTTTGGAGAACCCTATGGAAACTTGTGGGTACCAAGTTACTATTTAGTACCTCTCATCATCCCCAAACCGATGAGCAAACCGAGGTCACTAATAGAACTTTGGGTACTTTGTTACGAGGTCTTGTGAGCAAAACGCAAAAAGATTGGGACATGAAATTAGCCCATGCGGAGTTTGCTTACAATAGAGCTCATTCCCTAACTACTTCCCGTTCTCCATTTGAAGTAGTTTATGGAGTGAACCCATTTGTGCCGATTGATCTTGTTCCTATGGTTAAGAGTGACATGGTAGAGAAAGATGCTAAAAAGAGGGTGGAACCTTTCAAAAAACCTGTGAGCAAGTGAAGAAAAGAATTGAGGAGATGAATAAAAAATACCAAGAGCGAGCCAATAAGAAACGCAAACAGCCTATTTTTCATCCCGGGGACTTGGTTTGGGTGCATTTGAGGAAGGAGAGGTTCCCTAAGCTTCGCAAAAACAAGCTTATGCCTCGTTCTGATGGTCCTTTTAAGGTTCTTGAGAGGGTGAACGATAGTGCTTACAAAATTGAGCTACCAGACGAATTGATGGGTGTTAGTGCGACTTTCAATGTAGGGGATTTATCACCATACTTTGATGATTCAAGTTTGAGGGCAAACTCTTTTGAAGAAGGGGGGAATGATCCAAAGTGGACATCTAATGAACCTGTTGCTTTAGTCTTAGAGACTCTTGGATTTTATCCATTTACAAAGAAGGCTGAAGTTCTATGTTGCATTTCATGGGTAGATTGAAGATTGGGTGCATGGCGCGCTTCACTACAGATTTGGCACGTTTCACTGCTATTTTGGGCGTGTGGATCCTAAGCCATTTACTAGCTATTATTATCTTATATTTTAGTTAATGTTGCTGAAATAATGCCAAGAGTTTAGCTCTTTGGCCGGTTGTAATAGGAAGTTATCATTAGGCTTTATTATGCTTTTATTGTTTAGCTTAAATCAAGGAGGAAAACTGCTGGCTTTTGGCTGTTCATGCTTGGACGGTTTTCCTTGACTTTTGGGTGTTTTTGCTGCTCCTTTCCTCTATAAAAGGGAGAGCAAAACAGAAATAAAAACCAGTTTTGAGTTTGGATAAAAAACCTTGTGTTTTAGCATTTTAACTTAGAGTTTGTCTCAAGTTCAAGTGTTCCCTTATTGCTTTGAGTAAGTCTTGAGCGATAAGCTTAGGAGAGATTGAGTGAGTCTTATCTCTGGCCTAAAACCCCAAAACTTTGAGTGTGTCCTTGAGTTTTGGCCCTTTTATCTTGTTCCATGATATTTGAGTATTCTAACTATAAGTATTTTTAAATCCATCAACCCATATTCGGGAGGGTGTATTTAGATTTACATCATTGAATGTGGTTAACTTTCAATTGAGTCAATTTGCTTTGTTGAATGCATTTGACTTTCATTTGATTCAAAAAGTTTTGTTTGACTGTCATCTGATTTAATTAGCCTCGTTGAATGCATTTCACAATCATTTGATTCAAAAAGCTTTGTTTGAATTCTTTGGACTTTTACTTGATTCAATTAGCTTTTTTGAAAGCATTTGACTATCATATGATTTAATTAGCTTTGTTTGAATGTTTTAAACTTTCATTTGATGCAATTAGCTTTGTCTGAATGTGTTTGACTTTCGTTTGATTTAATTATCTTTTTTGAATGCATTTGACTTTCATTTGATTCAGATAGCATTGTTTGAATTTGTTTGACTTTCATTTGATTCAAATAGCTTTGTTTGAATGAGTTTGCCTTCCATTGGATTTAATTAGCTTTGTTTGAATGTGGTTGACTTTTAATTGATTCAATTTGATCTGTTGAATGCATTTGACTTTCATTTGATTCAAAAAGCTTTGTTTGAATGAGTTTGAATTTCACTTGATTTAAATTAGCTTTGTTTGAATGTGGTTAACTTTCATTTGATTCAATTAGCTTTGTTTGAATGTGGTTGACTTTCATTTGATTCAATTAGGTTTGTTAGAATGCCATTGACTTTCGTTTGATTCAATTAGGTTTGTTAGAATGCCATTGACTTTCATTTGATTCAATTAGCTTTGTTGAATGCATATGACTTTCATTTGATTCAAAAAGCTTTGTTTGAATGTGTTTGACTTTCATTTGATTCAATTAGCATCGTTGAACACATTTGACAGTCATTTGATTCAAAAATCTTTGTTTGAATTACCTAGACTTTCACTTGATTCAATTAGCTTTTTTGAATGCATTTAACTTTCATTTGATTTAAAAAGCTTTCTTTAAATGTAATTGACTTTCACTTGATTTAATTACTTTTTTTAATTGCATTTGACTTTCAGTTGATTCAAAAAGATTTGTTTGAATGTGCTTGACTTTCATACGATTCAATTAGCATCGTTGAACGGATTTGACAATCATTTGATTCAAAAAGCTTTGTTTAACTTTCACTTGATTCAAATCGCTATTTCGAATGCATTTGAATTTCATTTGATTGAAAAGCTTTGTTTGAATGTGTTTGATTTTCATTTGATTAAATTAGCTTTGTTTGAATGTGATTGACTTTCATTTGAATCAATTAGCTTTGTTTAATGCATTTGACTTTCATTTAAATCAAAAAGCTTTGTTTGAATGTGTTTGACTTTAATTTGATTCAAATAGCTTGTTTGAATGTTTTTGACTTTCACTTGATTTAAATACCTTTTTTGAATGCGTTTGACTTTCATTTGATTCAAATAGTATTTCTTGAATGTGTTTGACTTTCATTTGGTTCAAATAGCTTTGTTTAAATGTGTTTGACTTTCATTTGATTCAATTAGGTTTGCTTGAATGTGGTTAACTTTCAATTGAGTCAATTTGCTTTGTTGAATGCATTTCAATTTCATTTGATTCAAAAAGTTTTGTTTGACTGTCATCTGATTCAATTAGCCTCGTTGAATGCATTTCACAATCATTTGATTCAAAAAGCTTTGTTTGAATTCTTTGGACTTTTACTTGATTCAATTAGCTTTTTTCAAAGCATTTGACTTTCATATGATTTAATTAGCTTTGTTTGAATGTTTTTGACTTTCATTGATGTTGTATATTTGGAGTAACACTCGAAATACACAAGGGATAATCCAAGGGATAGATAAGGCTAAAGAACCAAAGGCTTCTTAGATAAAGTCACACCACTAAGAAACGTTTTGGATTCCTAAGATCACAAGCCAACTAGTAGCCTAAACTAGCTAACTAAGCAAAGGAACGAAATCCTAAATCCAAGAATTTCAGGTTTGTTTCTAATCCAAGAAACGAATGTAAAGACAAAGTTGTTTGTTCGAAATAATCTGATTTTTCATTCACATTTGCTTGCTATTTATAGTGAGCAAACATCTTAAGTACAAGCTGAATTAAGTGGTTTTTAGCTCACTTGTTACACGTCCAAACTAAGTACATATCAGTTTTTTTGTAGCCTAGATACATTAATAAAAGAAGCTTTACTTAACTAGATACATCAAGAGCAAATGGCGGTTTGTAACCTCCAAGTTATGAGTGAAATAAAATCAGAAACAAGAGAGTATAACACCCCCTTGATTCACGCCCACAAAGCAGCAGCTTGGAGATGAAACAGCTCCCCTTTTCACGCCCAATTCAAACAGCAAGTGAAGTGTAACTCCTCCTTGTTTCAAGCCTTGAATTAAGCTTGAATGTATGTGGTCAAGGATGTACTTGGACGCCTCTTGAATGTACCAGTTGCTGGCTGAAGTAAACGGCCACTTGAAGACTCAATTGAAAGCTTGTAACTCCTCATTGATGCTGATTGTAACACCCAAGTTAAAGCCTTGAAATTCCTCCAAATTAGTTTCGGAATCTAGGCTTCTTTCCCAAGCTTAAATGGCTGCCTTTGTAATGTATTTTGTACTTGAACTTTATGTGAATGTGACATTACACTTTCGAACCTTAATCAGCTAAAAAGAACTAAAGAAAACACAACTAATTTGCAAACTTAAAATAAGACTAAAGTTTACAAGTTATTCAAAGCATAAAAGAACTAAAATAAACTTAGTTAATAAGAACAACAAGATATTCAAGGGGTTGAATATCTTGCTGCCCAAGGATAGAATACATAGCACCAAAACATGATGCTACATCTTGAACCAACGAAATGTCCATAACCAAGTTGTTAGGCTTGGCTACAACATTCCCCCTTCTTGAAAAGAGTTTGCCCTCAAACTCGGCAACTCTTCAAACTCATCATAGTAAGGTGATAAATCAGCCACATTAAAGGTGCTAGAAACACCATAGTCTCCGGGCAACTCAACCTTGTAAGCATTATCATTCACCTTTTCAACAATAGCAAAAGGACCATCACTACGAGAACTAACCTTGGACCGTCTTTTGGAAGGAAATCTTTCCTTTCGAAGATGAATCCAAACTAAGTCACCGGGCTGAAAACGGACCTCCTTTCTTTTCTTGTCATAGTATGCCTTAGTCTTTGCATTAGTTTGTTCAATTTTGGAACGAACTTGCTCATGCATAGACTTGATTTCTTTTGCGCGCACCTCGGCATCATTGCTGAACTTGTTTGGTGAGGGAATGGGAGTGAGATCAATAGGAGTGCACGGATTGAATCCATACACCACTTCAAAAGGACTCAAACCTGTTGTCTTGCTAGGCACACGATTGTAAGCAAACTCCGCATGAGGAAGCATCTCTTCCCATTGCTTGGGACGTTTAGTAGCCAAAGACCGCAGCAAGGATCCCAAAGTTCTATTAGTCACTTCGGTTTGACCATCTGTTTGAGGATGACTTGAAGTGCTAAAGTTCAATTTCGTGCCCATCTTCCTCCATAATGTAAGCCAAAAATGACTTAGAAATTTTGGATCACGATCACTCACCATGGATTTAGGTACACCATGTAAACGAACAATCTCATTGAAAAACAAGTTAGCAACATGAGTAGCATCATAAGTTGTATGACAAGCAATAAAATGGGCCATTTTAGAAAATCGATCCACAACAACCATTATAGAATCTTTCTTTCGTTGGGTGGTAGGAAGTCCCACAACGAAATCAAGACTAATATCCTCCCATGGAGCTTGTGGAATAGGTAAGGGCAAAAGATAGCCTTGAGGTAGACTATGACTCTTGGCCTTTTGACATATCACGCATCTTTTCACAATGAACTCCACATCACGGACCAACCTAGGCCAATGAAAGTATTCTTGGACAAGAAAGAGTAGTCTTCTCTACGCCAAAGTGTCCCGCCATTCCTCCTTCATGAAACTCTTTGATAAGAGATTCTCTTAGGCTTGATCTTGGAATGCACAACCTGTTTCCTTTGAACAAATAGCCATCTAAAATGTATAATCTTTGTAAGCATGATTAGAACATTTTAAAAACAAATCACCAAAGTCATGATCATTTTGGTAACTTGCTTTTACATCCTCAACACTAATCACCCTTGCTTTGAAAGAATTCAAGAGTGTATATCTCCTTGAAAGCGCATCAGCTCCTTTGTTCATGGCGCCTCTCCTATGCTTGATCACGAAATGAAAAGCTTGCAAATACTCCACCCATTTGGCATGGCGAGGTTGAGTTTTTGTTGGCTTTGAAGATATTTGAGGGCTTCATGATCTGAATGAAGGATGAACTCCTTGGAAATGAGGTAATGTCTCCAATGGTCCAAAGCACGAACAAGAGCAAAGAACTCCTTATCATAGGTGCTATACTTCCGTTGTGCTTCATTGAGTTTTTCACTAAAGTAGGCAAGGGGACGCCCAACTTGTGACAAACAGCACCAATACCAACTCCACTAGCATCGCACTCAACTTCAAAAACTTCATCAAAGTTAGGCAAAGCAAGAATAGGTGCACTAGTAAGTTGATGTTTTACCTCATCAAAGGCCTTTTGAGCCTTATCATTCCAAACTAACTTCTGATTTTTAGTTAGTTCCGTGATAGGTGCCATGAGAGTGCTAAAGTTCCGCACAAATCTTCTATAGAAAGAAGCAAGTCCATGAAAGCTTCGAACTTGTTGGACGGTTTGTGGTGTAGGCCACTCACGAATTGCAGCAACTTTCTTTTCATCAACTTCAATGCCTTGTGATGAAACTTTAAAGCCAAGAAAAATAACTTGGGAAGTGAAGAAATGACACTTCTCTAAGTTACCATACAACTTTTCACGTTCAAGGGCTTCAAAAACCTGTTGCAAATGCATAGAATGCTCTTCTTCCTCCCTACTATACACCAAGATATCATCAAAATAAACTACAACAAATTTACCCATGAAAGGTTGCATAACCTGATTCATAAGGCGCATAAATGTAGATGGTGCATTAGACAAACCAAATGGCATCACAAGCCATTCATAGAGGCCCTCCTTTGTCTTGAAAGCGGTTTTCCATTCATCTCCTTCGAAAATTCGAATTTGATGATAGCCACTTCTCAAATCAATTTTAGAGAACACTTTAGAACCATGCAAATCATCAAGTAAATCATTCAACCTTGGAATAGGAAACCGGTACTTGATAGTGATTTTATTGATTGACCTACTATCAACACACATTCTCCATTCTCCATTCTTCTTAGGCACAATCAAAGTAGGACAAGCACATGGACTAAGAGACTTACGAATAAGACCCTTGGATAGTAATTCTTCCACTTGCCTCCTAATCTCTTCGGTTTCTTTTGGGTGGTTCTATAGGCTGGTTTGTTTGGGAGCATTGATCCGGGAACAAGATCAATTTTGTGTTGTATGTCACGTTTTGGGGGTAAGCCATGGGGAATGTCTTCGGGGAAAACATGGGAAAAGGTTTTGAGAAGAGGGGTGAGGGAGTGGGTGTGGCTCTTCTTGTGACGGTTTGGAAGGGGCATCAAGTTGGCTTAAAATGAATTGTTTGTGAGCTTTATACTCATGCAATTCTGATTTTATGAGAGTGGTAAGGGAAGTAGGGGTGTGGATATGGGGTGACCGTTTTTGAGGTTTAGGGGGTAAGAAGTATTTTCCGTCCATCCTTAGTGAAGGAATAGGTGTTCTTATACCCATCATGCATCACGCGCCTATCAAACAACCAAGGTCTACCAAGTAAAATATGACATGCATCCATAGGTATAACATCACACCACAATTCTTCTTCATAAGTTTTACCAATGCTAAATGATAACAAGACTTGTTGTGTTACTTGAATCCCTTTACCATGATTTAGCCATTGAATCACATAAGGTTTAGGGTGAGGAACGGTTTTAAGTTTCAGTTTGTCTATCATTACTTGTGAAGCTACATTGGTACAACTACCTCCATCAATAATCAATGTACATACCTTTCCACCAATGGTGCAACGAGTGTGAAAGATTGACTCACGTTGCAAACTTCCTTCTTTGCCAACCATATTGCTTAGTGTGCGTCGAACCACCAAGCATTCTCCTTCGTCTGGTCCAAGACACGCATACTCATCATTCTCCTCAAGGTTGCTGTCCACTTCATTTTCTAATTCATCCTCCTCTTCATGCTCAATCAAAGTGACAATCCTTTTATTTGGACAATCACTAGCCAAATGTCCAAGGCCTTGACACCGAAAACATCTTCTTGGGACTGGTTTTGGGTTGGAATTTTGGGTGTTTTGTGAAGGTGGTTTAGAAGTAGGCTGATTGGACGTGGTTTGAAAGGTGGGAAATTGGATGTTTCTTTTTTTGGGGAAATGAGGTTTGAGATGCAGAACGTGATGATTCACTTTTGCCTCTTGCTTTTTGTTGCTGCTCAATCTTATGTGCTAAGATAATGAGCTCTTCAAGGGTAGAGTAAGGATGTAGTTCGGCCACATTGGCTATTTTTGGGTCAAGCCCTCCCAAAAAGCGCACCAATGTTTGAGGTTCATCTTCCTCTACTCCACATTTCATGACAAACCCTTCAAACTCCCTAGCATATTCTTCTACTGATTTTGTACCTTGTTCGAGGTTGTGGAACTTGGAAAAGTTTTCTTGCACATAGTATGTTGGAAGAAACTTTTGTTTCAGCAACTTCTTCATCTTGATCCACGATCTCACTTTCTCTTTGTCTTGCCTTTCCCTTTTGGCACACACGCTAGCCCACCAAGTTGAGGCATATTTTCTCAACTTCAAGGCTACAATTTTCACCTTCTTTTTCTTCCGGTGTTTGCTTGTAATCAAACACTCTCTCCACCGTTCTAAGCCATTCTACAAACTCATCAGCATCGAGTTTGCCATCATACTCCGGAATGTCAGCCTTAATGTCATTGTTAGGCCGTGACCTTTCTCTTTCATGATAAGGTCTATCATTGTGATTGAAATTAGATTCACTCACTTCTTCATCACTATGATTGGGTAAACCCTCTTTTTGATGGCGCAACTTAATAGAAAGGTCTCTTAACTGACCTTGCAAATATTGCATTCGTTGCTCCATATCTTCTTTCTCTTGTGCAACCTTATTGACATATTCTTGCCAATTAGGGGGTGGGATGTCGGCCATGGTTTGTGTTTGGGTATGTGTTTGGGGTATTGTGTTTGGGTATTTGTTTGCTAGACACCCCTCCTTCTAGCGCCAAATGTTGTATATTTGGAGTAACACTCGAAATACACAAGGGATAATCCAAGGGATAGATAAGGCTAAAGAACCAAAGGCTTCTTAGATAAAGTCACACCACTAAGAAACGTTTGGATTCCTAAGATCACAAGCCAACTAGTAGCCTAAACTAGCTAACTAAGCAAAGGAACGAAATCCTAAATCCAAGAATTTCAGGTTTGTTTCTAATCCAAGAAACGAATGTAAAGACAAAGTTGTTTGTTCGAAATAATCTGATTTTTCATTCACATTTGCTTGCTATTTATAGTGAGCAAACATCTTAAGTACAAGCTGAATTAAGTGGTTTTTAGCTCACTTGTTACACGTCCAAACTAAGTACATATCAGTTTTTGTAGCCTAGATACATTAATAAAAGAAGCTTTACTTAACTAGATACATCAAGAGCAAATGGCGGTTTGTAACCTCCAAGTTATGAGTGAAATAAAATCAGAAACAAGAGAGTATAACACCCCCTTGATTCACGCCCACAAAGCAGCAGCTTGGAGATGAAACAGCTCCCCTTTTCACGCCCAATTCAAACAGCAAGTGAAGTGTAACTCCTCCTGTTTCAAGCCTTGAATTAAGCTTGAATGTATGTGGTCAAGGATGTACTTGGACGCCTCTTGAATGTACCAGTTGCTGGCTGAAGTAAACGGCCACTTGAAGACTCAATTGAAAGCTTGTAACTCCTCATTGATGCTGATTGTAACACCCAAGTTAAAGCCTTGAAATTCCTCCAAATTAGTTTCGGAATCTAGGCTTCTTTCCCAAGCTTAAATGGCTG
>NW_018744153.1:0-79687 GCF_001683475.1 Chenopodium quinoa
GGCCTTGATGGCCGGTTGTCCCATTTGCATGGGTGGACACGTGGCGTGTCTTAAGTGGTCCGTGGAGGACGAATCTGTGACTGACATGTGGCAAGCTCTTGTTGGCCTTCGTGAAGGACACGTGGCGGAACCTGGTTGGCCCACTTGTCAGACGGTGATTGGTGGATAAAAATCCCCTAATCATTTGCCCCTCACAGGTGGCACGCGACTGGTCACGTGTCGCCTGTGACAGGTGTCGCACGGTGACAGGCGACGGCCCGTTACAGGTGTCACCTTGCAGACGGCCGAGAGATTTTCCCGCCCATATTTGAATTCGGAAGCGACCCTTCGCCTTCTCATTTTGCCTATAAAAGGAAGTGCTGACTTCGGTCATTTTCACATTTGAGAACTTTTGCGAGAACATTCGGACCCCTGAACTTGCTCTGACATTTCGGACTTTTTCTGCCTACCGCCTGTTCTGACAAGCCGACTGACCCGAACTTTCAGGACTTCATCAACCGTCATCCGTTCAGGTAACTCAGTTCTCTTACTCTTAATTTTCTTTTTATTTTTTGAAATGGCACCATGGAAGCACACGACACGCCCTAAGTTAGTGATCAGCCGGTCACCGGGGACGGCTGAATCTAGGACTAGGAGTGCCGCCTGCCCTTTTCTGGACCCATCTTTGCCCTTTATACAAAGTCCGACTGAATCTGTGTCTATGCAGAACGTGATGGCCAGAACAAAAAAGACTGCTATGATATCAAACTCAGACGGCTCCTCCCAAAGGGTGCTCCTTAGCGAAACATCTGACCAGGCGCCAGATGTAGAACGAGGCGACTGTCAAGCTGACAGTTCTGAGAGAGGGACCAAGGTGTTCCCTTCTCATCTAACCGTGGACATGTCTAATTTTCCTTCTGCTCCTTCTAAGGGAGAGGAGGCGGGCCCCTCTAGGAGAGGGGAGGAGTCGTCCTCTTCGGACTCGTCAGGGGACGAGTCCGATTCCAGCTCTTCTGACCATAGTTCTTCTGGCTCAGAAGAGAAACATAGCCGCCTACAAGAGGCGAGAAGTTCCCATGCAGTGGAGAAGGGGGATAATTGGGCAGAGCCGTCCGCCTCTTACAGAGAGGAAAACGCCCCCTACTACTGCAGGGTGCCCCGGGGCCGGATCGCAACCATGCGAGACAACGTGGCGAGCTTTATTGCTAACCACAAAATGGGCTCAGAGTATTTACTGTTTGTGCCGGATCCAGAAGATACTGTCGTCTGGCCGGCTGGTACCAGCTATGGTGACGGCTGCTTTGGCTGCTATGTGGCGGCCATCAAAGCTGGACTGCGCTTCCCATTACATCCGGCTGTTCAGCGGATTTTAGATGGGTATGATCTGGGGGTTATGGCAGTTAGCCCCCAACTCTTGGGTTAACGTACTCGGCTATGTGGCCGGGTGCGAACTGAACGGGGTGGAGCCAAGTTTTGAGGCTTTCGCCCACATGAACTATCTCAGCCGGACCCCGAAGTCGGGAGGTACCGGCTGGTATCAATTAACAAGCCATAGGGGTTACCTCATGACGAGAGGTAAGGCAAACAAATGGAAGGATTGGCGGAACACCTTCCTTATTATCGAGAGTTCAGACACGGAGCTGAACAAACGTTTTAACAAGTGGAACAGGGATCCGCCTCTTCTCGCAGGCGGTCGCAGCATGCCGCCTGTTCCCCCAAAGGCTAAAAAAGATATCCTAGACAAAGGACTCTTCAAAGTAGAGACTAGGGTGAACTCTACTTCAGGGGTACGAGAGCAAGTACCCCTAAACTGCGTCCCCGAACTTCAAGTGGCTCTATGATGAGTACTTCTTGGCCGCCTGTGGCCTCGGCAGTCGGTGCTCTAGAGGTAGCCGGCCTGACGAATACTCTGTTTTTTCACGCCTTGTTTACTTGGGATTTTTACTAATTTTGCTGTTTATTTCTTTCAGCCGACGCCATGAGTAAAATAACAGCATCTAAGACTGCGGCGGCCATGCTGCGGGTCTCGCTAATGAAGCAGTCGTATGCCGACTCCCCCAGCAAGGAGGCACCCTTGGTAAGCTTTGAAAACTCTTCTCCTTTTAGTTGTATTATACATATACTAACTCTTTTTTGTTTTCAGTCTGGCACTCCAAGGGCTTCTTCCTCGCAACAGCCGGACCCCAAGGCCCGGAGGACGACTGTTGCAAGCTCTCCTGGGTCTTCCAGGAAAACAGTGGCGGCTGAGAAGCAGCCGGCCACTTCTTCAAAAACCCAGGCGGGGCCGCCTAGATGTATGGACATTTGCTTGTAAAAACTCACCCTTGCTTCCTTCTTGATTAGGTCTAACTTGTTTTATCCTTTTACTTAATGCAGCCGGCCCCCAGGGACTTGACTTGGTTGAGGTAAGCCAAGTCAATGGTTAAAGTAGTTCCTCCCTCTGACAGGGAGGCGGTCAAGGGTGCCGGCACCCTTGACCTCGATGGAATTTCAGGGATCCTAGCTGAGGTATACTTAGCACCTTTTTGAGCTTTTAAGTTCCAGGACGCCTGTTAACTCTTTTGATTGGAAAACTGACGCCTGCTTTTCTTTGTACTTAGGCCCTGCTCCGAGTCAACAGCCTTCGCAAGCCGATTGATCGGAAAAACAAAGAGGTAAAGGCCGCAAAGGCTATGGCCGCCTCCAGCTGTGATAAGGCAATGTTTCAAATTGCCCAAAATGAAGTACTGACCCTTGATCTTCTTTATTATCAGGCGCAGGCGACCGCCGCTGTTCGGGCTCAGCTAGAGACGGCCCAAAAGAAGGTTGACGAGCTGGAGGGGACCGTCACCAAACTTAAAACCGAGCTGAAACCCCTTCGCCAAAAAATGCACTCTTACGAAGCCATGGAGAAATCTTTGGCTAACGTAAAAGAACGCCTGGTGAACCAGGAGAAGAGTCTTACCCAAGAGCTCTCGGACAAGGCCGAGCAAGAGAAACAAGAGCTCGTCCGGGAGATGGTGGAAGACTCCGCCCAAATCCAACGCATGACCTGGGAACGACTGTTCCCCAGTGCCGACTTTGCCTCATGGGAAAGAACGTACCGCCAGTGTTCGGAAATATATAATCAACAGATCCTGGCGGCTGCTGAAGAAGAGGCGATGGACGTTGCGTTGGAGGAGGAAGAGCCGGTTGTGGCGCTTGTGCCACTTGGGGGTAAGGCATCAAAAGATGATGCAGCTAAGGCCGAGTCCAGCAAGAAGAGTGCTGACCAGGCGGCTGCTGCTGATACTGAACTGCCCCCTTCTTAAGCTTTAAGTATTTTTTTTTTCCTTTTCACGGCCTGCGTGCCGTTTGCTTTGTAATTACCCGGCCAGGGGGCCGGGGTTTTGAATATTCTGCTGGTCTTTTATGGCCGGCTCATTTTAATCAAATTTTTTGTTTTTGTTCAAATTTGTCTAAGTATTTGAAATTTGCTCACTAGACCGACTGTTGTGTATGGCCGAACGTTAAGACAGGTACAAATAGTAAGTATGCCGCCTATGCCCCTGGACGACTGGTTGTCTGTTTCCAGGATAGATGATCAGTCGGCCATTTAATCAATCGGTATTCGAACTCTTTATTCAATTTGACCAAGTAAATTGAATTACCTAGTAGCCAAGGAATTTAAGTAGGAAACCAAGCGGCGGGTACCGGTTGTTTCCCTTTATTGCCAGTGTTGGCCTTTAATTTGTTATTTGTTAACCTAGCAAGAGTATTGGTTGAGAGCCTTTGTTTAAAAACAAGTGGACGACTCATACCTTTTAGGCTCCATACTAAGTTTGAGTGACTATTAAGTTAACAAAGGAGTTACTTAGTCTTTGTCACAATCTTGATTGAGTAGTCAAGGTATCAGGCGGCGTAGGCCGGCTAGACCCCTTGATTCACCAATGTTTGTTGGCTATTTACTCAATAGGTTATCCAGTAGGAATAGGGGTTCGAGTGCCCTTGTTTGTTTAAAACAGGCGGACGACTCAAACCTTTTAGGTTCCATACCAAATTTGAAGGAGTGACTATGAGTTAACTTTGGAGTTACTCAGTCGCCGTCACTTTTGTTTGAGAAGTAGAGGTACCAGGCGGCGTAGGCCGGCTAGACCCCTTGATTCGCCAATGTTTGTTGGCTATTAACTCAATAGGTACCCCCTGCATTTATCCCAAGTAATACAGGCGGTCATCTGACTCAGATGTCAACTGCTACCACTGGTTTGGTTAGTGATAGAGTTATCCTTGTCTCAAAAACGGCTACGTGGTTGCCCTTTGGGACAGTCGTATAGGTGCCGTGTAATTAGTTTATAGAACAATGTTCCACCCAAAAGGGAGCTGCTCTCTGCGACGAATTTCATCCTAATGGATGCCGCCGGACGCCTGCTATAATGTTGGGACAGGTCGGATTAGTTTTTAAAAGTTTGGATCAGTTGACTAGGCGCCTGGTCTGATCATTCGGCCAGTGGCCTTGGTAAGTTCTTGGTGAACGTAGGTGCTAAGTAAAAGAAGGGTAGCCGCCTGTTAGGTACAGGATCGATCAGGCCCTAATCTTTTAGCTAAGTATGGTGAGTAAAATACTCGATGGAGAGTAGCCGACTGTAAAGGAACAGACGGCATGCCCCTCTAAAGATAGAGTGAAAACTCAATGGAGAGTAGCCGACTGTAAAGGTACAGATGGCATGCCCCTCGTAATACAAAATTGAATAGTAAGTGCAAACTTTATTAAGTAGCTCTTTACTTTACATCATTCAGAAAAAATATCTTTTAAGGTTATCTACATTCCAAGTTCGAGGCAACGGTTGGCCGTCTGGTGTTTCCAGACGGTAGATACCGTCCCTGACTTCCGCATAGATTCGGTAGGGTCCTTCCCAGTTGGGAGTTAGTTTGCCAGACTCATTAGCCCTACCAACTGCTTCCATTTTTCTAAGTACAAAGTCCCCTACTTTGAGTGGACGCCTGTGTACTTTTTTGTTGTATGATCTAGTCATTCTCAGGCGGTAGATCTCATGGCGCAAAACAGCATTGCCCCTCTTTTCAGGAAGTGAGTCTAATGCCAGGCGCATAGCTTCCCAGTTTGCCTCTTCGTCATATAGCATTACTCGAAGAGTCGACTCGTAGTGTTCTATTGGAAGAACAGCTTCTGCACCATAAGTTAGGAGGAATGGAGTTTCTCCAGTCGCCCCTTTTTCAGTCGTCCTAATGGCCCAAAGAACATGTGGTAGTTCATCTGCCCATAGGCCGCCTGCTCGTTCAATTTTTTTCTTGAGACCGTCTGAGATGATTTTATTAAAGGCTTCTACCTGGCCGTTTGCTTGTGGACGGCCGACAGATGCAAAGCAATGTGCAATTCCTTGGTCTCCCAACCAGCTTTTGAGAACAGGCGTCTCAAATTGGGGACCATTATCAAAAACCATAGACATGGGAACCCCGAACCGAGTGATGACGTTTTTCCAAATGAATGAAATTACATCTTTCGTCTTGATTCCCTTTACAGCCTCCGCCTCTACCCATTTAGTGAAGTAGTCAACGGCAACAAGTATATACCTTCTGCCGCCTGTAGCAGGCGTATATGGACCCAGAATGTCCATGCCCCACTTAGCAAACGGTAGGGGGCTGTGAATGGTAGTGAGGTCAGTAGCCGGACGGTGAATTAATTTGCCAAACCTTTGGCACTTGTCACATTTTTTCACCATCTCCATTGCATCTGCTTCCAAAGTAGGCCAAAAGTAGCCCTGCCGCCTTGCCCTTTGAGCAAGCATCCTACCACCTATATGGGAAGCACAGAAACCAGAGTGAAGATCATCTAGTATCTCTCGTCCCTTTTCAGGAGTAACACACTTTAAGAAAGGTTGAAGGTGCCCCCTCTTGTGAAGTTCTCCTTGTATCATTTCAAAACAGGAGGCTCGTTTTTTCAATGCTGCCGCCTGTTGAGGATCATCCGGCAGTGTACCGTTTGTTAGATATGCCCTGATTGAATCCATCCAGGTTGAGCTTCTGTCTAGAATTCCAATAGGATTTTCCTCGATGCTTCTCTTCTCCATTACTTCCCAAAACACAGTTCGAGGAGTATCGGAGGAGGCGGACGATGCTAATTTCGAAAGTGCATCTGCCTGGTTGTTTTCGGATCTCGGCACTTGGATCAGATGGAAATCCTCAAGGGAGCCGACTGCTTGTCGGACCGCCTGTAAATACTTGATCATGGCCGGATGTGTTGCTTCGTAGTCGTCATTGTACTGACTCACTATCAGTTGTGAATCAGAACAGGCGTCTATTTTCCTTGCTCCGGCCGCCTTACACATGCGGATCCCGGCTAGTAAAGCTTCATATTCTGCCTCATTGTTTGAAGCCTGGAAACTGAAGCGTAGAGCATACTCGAACCTGTCGCCCTCTGGAGATTGACATACGACGCCTGCTCCACAACCGTTTGAAGTGGAGCTTCCGTCCACAAATACCTTCCAGACTTGGTCTGGAACTTGAGAGTCAGGAGGACGGGTCATCTCTACAATAAAGTCAGCAAAGGCTTGCCCCTTCACTGCTTTTCTAGGCTCGAAAGTAACTTCGAGACTCTGCATTTCTATGGCCCATTTGATCATTCGTCCGGAGGACTCCATGGTGGTAAGGGGCCGCTTGATCGGTTGGTCGGTATACACGACGACTGCATGTGCCAGAAAGTAGGGCTTCAATTTTTTTAACAGCCATGAAGAGTGCAAGACCAAATTTCTCCACTAGGGGATACCTCAACTCGGCATTTTTCAGTACGTGACTGACAAAGTAGACCGGAAGTTGACAGCCGTCCCTTTCAGCAAGGAGCACCGCGCTTAACGCATGATCAGAGACGGCCAGGTACATGTACAGATTTTCTTTGGGCAAAGGGCTGACCAGCCTCGGCAAGGAATGCAAGTGAACCTTTAATTTCTGGAAGGCGGCCTCAGCATCCGGCCCCCATTCAAACCTTGCCTTTTTCTTAATTGCCTGGAAAAAGTATAGGCATTTGTCGCCTGATCGGCTTAGGAATCTTCCCAAGGCCGCCAGACAACCTGTTAACTTCTGAACCTCTCGAACGGTACGAGGCGACTGCATGTCAATGACCGCCTGTACCTTCTCGGGGTTCGCCTCTATTCCTCTCTGGTTGATAAGGAATCCGAGAAATTTCCCAGACTCAACTCCAAATACACATTTCTTGGGATTGAGCATGACATGGTGCCGCCTGAGTGTGGCGAAAGTTTCTCGGAGGTCCGTCAGATGATCTTTCTGAAGTTTAGTCTTGACAATCATATCATCAATGTATGCCTCGACGTTTCTCCCAATCTGATCAAAGAACACTGTGTTTATCATTCGTTGGAAGGTAGCCGGAGCATTCTTAAGACCAAACGGCATGACCGTGTAACAGTATAATCCCTGATCAGTGACGAAGGCCGTCTTCTCCTGATCTTTCTTCCACAAAGGAATTTGATGAAAACCAGAATAGGCGTCCATAAAACTCATCAAGGCATGGCCGGCTGTTGAGTCGACCAGGTTATCAATTTTAGGCAGAGGGTAACTGTCTTTGGGGCATGCCTTGTTCAAGTCTGTGTAGTCTACACACATTCGCCAGGTGCCATTCGGCTTTTTAACAAGTACAACATTTGCAACCCAATATGGGAAGTAACATTGCCGAATGAACCCTGCATCAAGTAATTTTTTGACTTCGGCGGCTGCCGCCTGACCTCTTTCTTCACCATGGTTCCGTTTCTTTTGTCGTACCGGCTTCTTTTTCGGATCCACAGCGAGTTTGTGTACTGCCAGATCAGGACTAATGCCTGGCATTTCATGGACTTCAAATGCAAAGATGTCCTTGTATTCTTTCAACAGGTTGTGAAAGTCGTCACCAAGGTTTCTCAGAGCAGTCGTCCCTACCTTGACTGTTCGGTCAGGATGGGAGTCGTCTAATATCAGGTCCGCATGTTCACCAGCCGGCTGAGGGCGGAACTCATCCGGCCGGTCCTCTGCCAATGATTGCTATTTTCTTTCTTTTCTTGCGGACTCAGTCTGGAGTGCCTTTCTCTTTTTGTCGCCTGTTTCTTGAACAGGCGCACTTTCCTTGACATTGTCAAGGTCTGTTTTTTCTCCACTTGACCCAGTGGCCATAACAGTGGGCTTGACATCCGAGAGATAGCACTCTCGGGCCATCCTCTGATCTCCCCTAAGGGAGCCGACTGTTCCATTGTCCCTTTCAAACTTAAGCAGCATAAGTGACGGGATTATAACAGCCTTGGAATTATTCAGGGTTGGTCGACCCAGAATCATGTTGTAGGCAGAGAGTTCCTCTACCACTAGGAACCGGACTACCATGTGTCGTCCTTCCCCTTTTTCGCCCAGGCGGATGGGTAAATCTACTCGTCCCAGTGGGTGGACGACTCCTCCCCCAAACCCTATTAAAGGGTGGGAGGCCGGATGTATGCAGTCCGTCTGATATTTCAGTTTTGATAGACATTTGCTGCTGATGAGATCTGAAGAGCTCCCGGTATCTATGAGGATTCGACCAACTCTCTGGTTGGCCACTTTACATTCAATAACGAGAGGGTCGTCATGCGGCCCCCTTATTCCTCCTAGATCCTCTTCAGTGATGACAATCTCAGGAAATGTATATTTGGACGGTCGTTCTTGGTGAACGGAATTTACATCTAACCGCCTTATATTATCTTTGTTGCCCCTAATAGTGGGGCCGCCTCCTGAGAAGCCGCCTGCAATGGTGTAGACGACTGCATCATCTGTATCAGAACTGTCGGCCTGCTGATTCTTTTTGGCCGACTGCTTTTTTGAGGAAGTGTTTCCCGCAGATTTCTTGACATAAGTGTCAAGATCACCTTGATCAGCCAATCGGTCTAGGTACCGCATGAGACTGATGCAGTCATTGGTGTGATGACCAATGTCATCATGATAAGCACAGATTTTGTCTTGGTTCCGGTTGCTCACAGAACCCTTCATGGGGAGCGGCTTCTCAATTGAGAGCCGTCCCTTTATTTCTTTTAGGATAAATTGGTTATCTTTGTTAAACACATACTTTGGGGAGTATGGTTTGAATTCTTTTTTCTTTTTCTAGGCCGGCTGTTTAGAGGAATCAGCCGCCCAGACCCCTTTTCTTTTTTCATCTTTGTTGGACGACTGTTTCTGTCGTCCCTCTCTATTGTCGAACCTCTTCCCGTCCGACTGTTTCATCGTACACAGATCAGTTGCCTGTATATAGGCTTCTGCTTCAATCAAGGCCTCTTGAAGAGTCGCCACCCTTTTTCGAACTAAATCAAATTTGAAGGTAGACCCGTCTTTGAGACCTCTAAAAAAGTCAGTATAAGCTACCTCATCCGGTAACCCTTGAATCTGTATTCTCATCAGGTTGAACCGCCTGATGTAGGAACGAAGCCCCTCCTTTTCACCCTGCTGAATTGTTCCCAAATCAAGGGTCGTTTTCTTCGCAGGGATGTTCATTGCGAAGTTGGAGGCAAATAAGTAAGCAAGCGTCCTGAAGCTGTTTACACAACCAGTCGGCAGGTTGCCGAACCATTGCTGTGCAATTCCCTTGAGAGTCGCTGGGAAACACTTGCACCAAGTGGGATCATCCAACCCTTGAAGGTACATCAGGTTGGTGAATGCCATCAGATGGTCTTCTGGGTTAGTAGTGCCGTCATAGGCGCCTACTAGAATATTTTTTACTTTGGCCGGCTGAGCGGCTTCAATAATTTCCTTGGAGAAAGCCGTCGGCTGTTCACCAAGTCTAAGCAGCCGTAGCTGCCAGTCCATAGGTTGGACGTTTTTTGCTGCAGGTCCACCAAATGGAGGTGGCTGCATAAAATACTGTTGTTGCGGCACAAATGGCAAGTTTGGTACCGCCTGGGCACTATGAAAGCCGGACTGACGGGAGGTGCCGCCTGACTGACTCTCATGGTACGACTGAGTTGGCCTCATCGAGGTATTTCGCAAACTGTCCTGAAAATTTGAAGTAGATGCCGACTCTGATAATCGGTCACTCTTCTTCTGCTCTAGCAAGTGCCGAGCATCTGTGAACGTTTGCTTTGACCCGTCCGCCTGAATATGACGAACCGGTTTTCTATTTCCAGTAGGATAACAGAGTTTTGTGAAATCAAGAGCAGACGGCTCCCGCTTCTTGTATTTGGGATGGGGAGTCGCCTCTCGCCCTTGAACTGGCTTCTTCTTCAGTGAAGTGGAAGGTTTCTTGGCCGACTGCTCTTTGACTGAAGCAGGCGGTTTTTTGTTGATTAACTCTTGGATCTCTCCCTTGAAGTCCCTCATGAAGGTCATGAGTTCGTTCCTTGTGATGGGAGCAGACCCATCAGTCGGCTGTTGCCGAGCAAGCGGTGCGCCTGCTGGCTCGCTTCCTGTTCGAAGATACTCCCGTTCCCTCATTTCGGTATGACGGGTACGTCGGGCCCTTAGGGTCCCGTCTGGAGCTGTATGAGTTTCAACTTCAAATTCACTTTCGGTATCATGGTCCGACTGAACTTGAGGGTCGTCTAGGGGACGCCTCTCTTCTTGAGTCGGTACAGACTTGGATGCCATCTCTGAAGTACTCTCCCCACAGACGGCGCCAAATGTTTCGGGGTTTTCTGATGTCCTGCAGGAGAGTTACAATTCCGAGACTGGAACCGGACGCCTGTACCTGCAAAATAACGGAGACTCCTGAGAGCTCCGCCTCCAACGGTCAAGTTAGTACCTGATTAAGGAGTAATCAATACAGAAAATAAAGTAATCAGGTCTCTCTAGGTGAGAGTGCTTAGTGTTGGTAATCTGTGTTGTTAACGAGATTAGCCGGGTGTTAATAAGTCTGTTCTTCTCTGATTGATCTCTTAATTATTCGGTCCTTTTCTGTTGTGTGATTAATGAGGATTAATCGAGTATTTATAGCCTTGGGAAGCGTGCAACTCTCTAGGTTTAAGGTAAACCTAGGGCTGATCGGGCCCCTAGACTGAATTGGGCCTTGATGGCCGGTTGTCCCATTTGGCATGGGTGGACACGTGGCGTGTCTTAAGTGGTCCGTGGAGGACGAATCTGTGACTGACATGTGGCAAGCTCTTGTTGGCCTTCGTGAAGGACACGTGGCGGAACCTGGTTGGCCCACTTGTCAGACGGTGATTGGTGGATAAAAATCCCCTAATCACATTTGACTTTTTATTTTTTCAAATTAGCTTTGTTGAATGCATTAGACTTTACTTTGATTCAAAAACCTTTGGTTGACTGTGTTTGACTTTCATTTGATTCAATTAGCTTTATTGAATGCATTTTACTTTTATTTGATTCAAAAAGATTTGTTTAAATGTGTTTGACTTTCATTTGATTCAATTAGCTTTGCTTGAATATGTTAGACATTCATTTGATTTAATTAGCTTTGTCGAATGCTTTTGACTTTAATTTGATTAAATTAGCTTCGTTGAATGCATTATACTTTAATTTGAATCAAAAAGCTTTGGTTGACTGTGTTTGACTTTCATTTGATTCAATTAGCTTTATTGAATGCATTTGACTTTTATTTGATTCAAAAACATTTGTTTCAATGTGTTTGACTTTCATTTAATTCAATTAGCTTTGCTTGAATATGTTACGCCTTCATTTAATTCAATTAGCTTTGTAGAATGCATTAGAATTTTATTTGATTAAATTAGCTTTGTTGAATGCATTAGACTTTAATTTGAATCAAAAAGCTTTGGTTGACTGTGTTTGACTTTAATTTGATTCAATTAGCTTTATTGAATGCATTTGACTTTTATTTGATTAAAAAAGATTTGTTTCAATGTGTTTGACTTTCATTTGAATCAATTAGCTTTGCTTGAAATGTGTTTGACCTTCATTTGATTCAATTAGCTTTGTAGAATGCATTTGACTTTTATTTGATTAAATTAGCTTTGTTGAATGCATTAGACTTTAATTTTAAAAAAAAAAGATTTGGTTGAATGTGTTTGACTTTCTATTGATTGAATTACCTTTATTGAATGCATTTGACTTTTACTTGATACAAAAAGATTTGTTTGAATGTGTTTGACTTTCATTTGATTCCATTAGCTTTGCTTGAATGTGTTTGACTTTCATTTGATTTAATTAGCTTTGTAGAATGCATTTGACTTTCATTTGATTCGAAATGCTTTGTTTGAATGCATTTAACTTTCATTTAATTCAAAAAACTTTGTTTGAATGTTTTTTACTTTCATTTGATTCAATTAGCTTTGTTTGAATGTGTTTGACTTTCATTAGATTCAATTAGCTTTGTAGAATGCAATTGACTTTTACTTGATTAAATTAGCTTTGTTGAACGCATTAGACTTTTATTTGAATCCAAAAGCTTTGGTTGACTGTGTTTGACTTTCATTTGATTCAATTAGCTTTAATGAATGCATTTGACTATCATTTGATTCAAAAAGATTTGTTTGAATATGTTTGACTTTCATTTGATTCAATTAGCTTTGCTTGAATGCATTTGACTTTCATTTGATTCAATTAGTTTTGTTAAATGCATTTAACTTTCATTTAATTCAGAAAGTTTTGATTGAATGTGTTTGACTTTCATTTGATTCAATTAGTTTTATAGAATGGATTTGACTTTCATTTGATTCGAAAAGCTTTGTTTGAATGTGTTTGAATTTCAATTGATTTAATTAGCTTTGTAAAATACATTTGACTTTTTATTTTTTCAAATTAGCTTTGTTGAATGCATTAGACTTTACTTTGATTCAAAAACCTTTGGTTGACTGTGTTTGACTTTCATTTGATTCAATTAGCTTTATTGAATGCATTTTACTTTTATTTGATTCAAAAAGATTTGTTTCAATGTGTTTGACTTTCATTTAATTCAATTAGCTTTGCTTGAATATGTTACGCCTTCATTTGATTCAATTAGCTTTGTAGAATGCAATTGACTTTTACTTGATTAAATTACATTTGTTGAATGGATTTAACTTTTATTTGAATCCAAAAGCTTTGGTTGACTGTGTTTGACTTTCATTTGATTCAATTAACTTTAATGAATGCATTTGACTTTCATTTGATTCAATTAGCTTTGTTTGAATGTGTTTGACTTTCATTTGATTCGTTTAGCTTTTTAAAATGCATTTGACTTTCATTTGATTCAATTAGTTTTGTTAAATGCATTTAACTTTCATTTAATTCAGAAAGTTTTGATTGAATGTGTTTGACTTTCATTTGATTCAATTAGTTTTATAGAATGGATTTAACTTTCATTTGATTCGAAAAGCTTTGTTTGAATGTGTTTGATTTTCATTTGATTTAATTAGCTTTGTAGAATGCATTGGACTTTTTATTTTTTCAAATTAGCTTTGTTGAATGCATTAGACTTTACTTTGATTCAAAAACCTTTGGTTTACTGTGTTTGACTTTCATTTGATTCAATTAGCTTTATTGAATGCATTTTACTTTTATTTGATTCAAAAAGATTTGTTTAAATGTGTTTGACTTTCATTTGATTCAATTAGCTTTGCTTGAATATGTTAGACATTCATTTGATTCAATTAGCTTTGTCGAATGCTTTTGACTTTAATTTGATTAAATTAACTTTGTTGAATGCATTATACTTTAATTTGAATCAAAAAGCTTTGGTTGACTGTGTTCGACTTTCATTTGATTCAATTAGCTTTATTGAATGCATTTGACTTTTATTTGATTCAAAAACATTTGTTTCAATGTGTTTGACTTTCATTTAATTCAATTAGCTTTGCTTGAATATGTTACGCCTTCATTTGATTCAATTAGCTTTGTAGAATGCATTAGACTTTTATTTGATTAAATTAGCTTTGTTGAATGCATTAGACTTTAATTTGAATCAAAAAGCTTTGGTTGACTGTGTTTGACTTTAATTTGATTCAATTAGCTTTATTGAATGCATTTGACTTTTATTTGATTCAAAAAGATTTGTTTCAATGTGTTTGACTTTCATTTGATTCAATTAGCTTTGCTTGAATGTGTTTGACCTTCATTTGATTCATTTAGCTTTGTAGAATGCATTTGACTTTTATTTAATTAAATTAGCTTTGTTGAATGCATTAGACTTTAATTTTAATAAAAAAGATTTGGTTGAATGTGTTTGACTTTCTATTGATTCAATTAGCTTTATTGAATGCATTTGACTTTTATTTGATACAAAAAGATTTGTTTGAATGTGTTTGAATTTCATTTAATTCCATTAGCTTTGCTTGAATGTGTTTGACTTTCATTTGATTTAATTAGCTTTGTAGAATGCATTTGACTTTCATTTGATTCGAAAAGCTTTGTTTGAATGCATTTAACTTTCATTTAATTCAAAAAACTTTGTTTGAATGTTTTTTACTTTCATTTGATTCAATTAGCTTTGTTTGAATGTGTTTGACTTTCATTAGATTCAATTAGCTTTGTAGAATGCAATTGACTTTTACTTGATTAAATTAGCTTTGTTGAACGCATTAGACTTTTATTTGAATCAAAAAGCTTTGGTTAACTGTGTTTGACTTTCATTTGATTCAATTAGCTTTAATGAATGCATTTGACTATCATTTGATTCAAAAAGATTTGTTTGAATATGTTTGACTTTCATTTGATTCAATTAGCTTTGCTTGAATGTGTTTGACTTTCATTTTACTCAATTATCTTTGCTTGAATGTGTTTGACTTTCATTTGGTTCAATTAGCTTTGTAGAATGCATTTGACTTTCATTTGATTAAATTAGCTTTGTTGAATGCATTTGACTTTCATTTTATTTAGAAAACTTTGTTTGAAAGTGTTTGACTTTCATTTGATTTAATTAGCTTAGTTTGAAAGTGTTTGACTTTAATTTGATTCAAAAAGCTTTGTTTGAATGTGTTTGACTTTCATTTGATTCAATTAGCTTTGTTTGAATGTGTTTGACTTTCATTTGATTCGTTTAGCTTTTTAAAATGCATTTGACTTTCATTTGATTCAATTAGTTTTGTTAAATGCATTTGACTTTCATTTAATTCAGAAAGTTTTAATGTGTTTTACTTTCATTTGATTCAATTAGTTTTATAGAATGGATTTGACTTTCATTTGATTCGAAAAGCTTTGTTTGAATGTGTTTGACTTTCATTTGATTCAATCAACTTTGTTTGAATGTGTTTAACTTTTATTTGATTTAATTAGCTTTGTAGAATGCATTAGACTTTAATTTGAATCAAAAAGCTTTGGTTGACTGTGTTTGACTTTCATTTGATTCAATTAGCTTTGTTTGAATGTGTTTGACTTTCATTTGATTCGTTTAGCTTTTTAAAATGCATTTGACTTTCATTTGATTCAATTAGTTTTGTTAAATGCATTTAACTTTCATTTAATTCAGAAAGTTTTGATTGAATGTGTTTGACTTTCATTTGATTCAATTAGTTTTATAGAATGGATTTGACTTTCATTTGATTCGAAAAGCTTTGTTTGAATGTGTTTGAATTTCAATTGATTTAATTAGCTTTGTAAAATACATTTGACTTTTTATTTTTTCAAATTAGCTTTGTTGAATGCATTAGACTTTACTTTGATTCAAAAACCTTTGGTTTACTGTGTTTGACTTTCATTTGATTCAATTAGCTTTATTGAATGCATTTTACTTTTATTTGATTCAAAAAGATTTGTTTAAATGTGTTTGACTTTCATTTGATTCAATTAGCTTTGCTTGAATATGTTAGACATTCATTTGATTCAATTAGCTTTGTCGAATGCTTTTGACTTTAATTTGATTAAATTAACTTTGTTGAATGCATTATACTTTAATTTGAATCAAAAAGCTTTGGTTGACTGTGTTTGACTTTCATTTGATTCAATTAGCTTTCTTGAATGCATTTGACTTTTATTTGATTCAAAAACATTTGTTTCAATGTGTTTGACTTTCATTTAATTCAATTAGCTTTGCTTGAATATGTTACGCCTTCATTTGATTCAATTAGCTTTGTAGAATGCATTAGACATTTATTTGATTAAATTAGCTTTGTTGAATGCATTATACTTTAATTTGAATCAAAAAGCTTTGGTTGACTGTGTTTGACTTTAATTTGATTCAATTAGCTTTATTGAATGCATTTGACTTTTATTTGATTCAAAAAGATTTGTTTCAATGTGTTTGACTTTCATTTGATTCAATTAGCTTTGCTTGAAATGTGTTTGACCTTCATTTGATTCAATTAGCTTTGTAGAATGCATTTGACTTTTATTTGATTAAATTAGCTTTGTTGAATGCATTAGACTTTAATTTTAATAAAAAAGATTTGGTTGACTGTGTTTGACTTTCTATTGATTCAATTAGCTTTATTGAATGCATTTGACTTTTATTTGATACAAAAAGATTTGTTTGAACGTGTTTGACTTTCATTTGATTCCATTAGCTTTGCTTGAATGTGTTTGACTTTCATTTGATTTAATTAGCTTTGTAGAATGCATTTGACTTTCATTTGATTCGAAAAGCTTTGTTTGAATGCATTTAACTTTCATTTAATTCAAAAAACTTTGTTTGAATGTTTTTTACTTTCATTTGATTCAATTAGCTTTGTTTGAATGTGTTTGACTTTCTTTAGATTCAATTAGCTTTGTAGAATGCAATTGACTTATATTTGATTAAATTAGCTTTGTTGAACACATTAGACTTTTATTTGAATCAAAAAGCTTTGGTTGACTGTGTTTGACTTTCATTTGTTTCAATTAGCTTTAATGAATGCATTTGACTATCATTTGATTCAAAAAGATTTGTTTGAATATGTTTGACTTTCATTTGATTCAATTACCTTTGCTTGAAATGTGTTTGACCTTCATTTGATTCAATTAGCTTTGTAGAATGCATTTGACTTTTATTTGATTAAATTAGCTTTGTTGAATGCATTAGACTTTAATTTTAATAAAAAAGATTTGGTTGACTGTGTTTGACTTTCTATTGATTCAATTACCTTTATTGAATGCATTTGACTTTTATTTGATACAAAAAGATTTGTTTGAATGTGTTTGACTTTCATTTGATTCCATTAGCTTTGCTTGAATGTGTTTGACTTTCATTTGATTTAATTAGCTTTGTAGAATGCATTTGACTTTCATTTGATTCGAAAAGCTTTTTTTGAATGCATTTAACTTTCATTTAATTCAAAAAACTTTGTTTGAATGTTTTTTACTTTCATTTGATTCAATTAGCTTTGTTTGAATTTGTTTGACTTTCATTAGATTCAATTAGCTTTGTAGAATGCAATTGACTTTTATTTGATTAAATTAGCTTTGTTGAACGCATTAGACTTTTATTTTAATCCAAAAGCTTTGGTTGACTGTGTTTGACTTTCATTTGATTCAATTAGCTTTAATGAATGCATTTGACTATCATTTGATTCAAAAAGATTTGTTTGAATATGTTTGACTTTCATTTGATTCAATTACCTTTACTTGAATGTTTTTGACTTTCATTTGATTCAATTAGCTTTGCTTGAATGTGTTTGACTTTCATTTGGTTCAATTAGCTTTGTAGAATGCATTTGACTTTCATTTGATTAAATTAGCTTTGTTGAATGCATTTGACTTTCATTTGATTTAGAAAACTTTGTTTGAAAGTGTTTGACTTTCATTTGATTTAATTAGCTTTATCTGAATGTGTTTGACTTTAATTTGATTCAAAAAGCTTTGTTTGAATGTGTGATAAGTGGCATTTATGCCACTATTTAGATCCTCTAATTGCGGTATTTTTCTACGTTTGTCCCTTGTTTGTACCCCTTTTGCTCCGTTTCTCCCTTTATTATGTTTTTGTGCTTTTCCTCGTGTTTTGTAGGCTTTTGGAGTTGATTTTAATAGAATGAAGAGCTTGGAGAATTGGAGTTCATTTGAAGAGCTACAAAGGAAGTTAAGGAGCAAGCAAGCAAGGCCATACGGACAGCGCGGGTCGTGCTTTCAGAATGGCGCGGGCGCGCCAAACCAAGCGCGGGCGTGCCTAACATTGGGGTTGAAAATATTGAAGGAGGCAGAATGTAGGCGCGATTTGGGCGCGGCTTAGGCGCGGGCGCGCCTAAGATAGGCGCGGGCGCTCCTAAGATAGGCGCGGGCGCTCAAGGGCCTGAACTCCGAAACTAACCTTTGTTCACTCTTTTAGCCATAACTTTTTATCTACAAATTGGATTGAGGTGATTCAAATTGCATTGAAAACTAGACTTGAAGTTCTTTCCAAAGGTAGGTCGCACGCCCCCAGAAGCCTCCTAGAACAGAAGTTATTGCCGTTTGAAAAAGAATGTTGCTGTCAGGCCAATCCCAGTGCGCGGCCGCGCAGGCCTCTATCGCGGGCGCGCACGAGCAGCTACGGGTCTTTTAAATGCTTCTTCCTCTCCTCTTTTTGGCCAAGTTTTGATGGTGGGTTTCTTTGGGGTTTTCTCTCTCCTCTTTGAGGGGTTAAACCCTAACATCTCTCCATCAATCTTCACATAAATTAGGCTTAGATTTAGTTTTAATCTTTGTTTTTATACTTTGCAATGTAGATTAAGAGTAATTTAGGGTATTTTAGAGAGAGAAAGTGAAGAGCTTCAATGGTGGATTGAAGAAGATGAAGATGCAAAGTGACATTGTTTTGGATTCCTTTTCAATACTTCAATGAGCATTCTAAACTCTATCTCATTTATTGTTCTTTCTTAATTTCTTGCTTGATTAGAGTAGTTGTTTAGTTTAATTGCTTCTCTTTGTTCTTCTTGTTGGGTTTTGTGTTAGTTGTTCATGATTAGTGAGTAATTCCCTTTACTAAGGGATTGGTGATAGCATGTGGTGAATCTTGAATGTATTAGGCTAGACAAATGTTGGTTATATGTGATTAAATATACCTTGTAACCATGTTTTACTAATTACTCCATGTGAATGGCCAATCATGTGTTGTAATTGGGTGGATTGAACTAAGTTATGACGATAGTGTAACTTAGGGATATCCATTAGGTGATCGATTCTATGCAAAAACCTTAACTTTCACAGCTTATGACGATAGTATGAGCATGTGTTAAGTTGGGAAAGCCTTTGACCCCGATAGGTGGTTAGATGGTATTGTTGGTATTGCCTTATATGAGATATTTGGTTTGCATGTAAACTCATTTCCATTGCCTAACTTTATTGAAGATCATTGTCATGTTTGACCCTCTCCCTTGGTGTTAGTTTAACTTAATATAAATCTCATTTTTGTTTATTGTTCTATCCATCCTATCTCTTTGACCTAGCTTAATTGGTGGTGGTGTTGATAGTGTTTATGTCGTCTCCGTGGTTCGACCCTCTACTTACCACTAAACTTGTTTAGTGTAGGTGTAGGTTTATAAATATTGTTTGGTTGAGGGTAGTTAGTCCAACGACCTAATTATCCTTCACCAAAATGGCGCCGTTGCCGGGGACGGCTTCCATTATTGTTGTATTACCTTATTGAGTCTAGGTCTTTGCGAATATTTTCTTTTCTTTTTGTTTATTTTTTGTTTAAAAAAAAAAAGGAAAAAAAAGGGGAAATTCCAAAAATATTTGAGCTTTCTTATTTGGTTGCTATTTGTTTTGCCTCATTGAGTCATGGATCAATTTGTCCAAAATGAAATGTCATGTCCTTCTTTGCCTCAATTTGAATATGAGCCCTTTTGGGTATACTTTAATAGGTTTGAAGACTTCTCTAATTACCTTGGTTGTACTTTAAGGGAGTCTTGTGAGATAATTTATTGGGGTTTGAATGAGTACACTAGGGGGGTGGTTGAAAACAAATTTAATGGTGAATTTCGAGCCACATCTTCGGATGAGGCTTGGGATTTCTATTTGTGGTTTGCTCGGGATAGCAATGAGCAAGATAATTATGATAATTGTCGTGATTTTTCTAACTCTTGCATAAACTCTAATGATGATTCTTATGTTCCCCATGATGATCCCTTGATGCATGATGGCAACCCTTCCCTTTTGTATGCTAATTGTAATGAGATGCATCCCAATGTTGATAATGTTCATGATATTTTTCAATGTTCATCAATTATGTGCATGAATTCCAATAATGCTTCACACACCCAAAATTCTCAAATGCATAATTCTTCATCTTCCTTTCCTTTTTCATACACGATTCCTAATGAGTTCCCCTATGTGTCTAATGAGCCTTTTTGTGAGGGTAATTCAGTGGGGAGATCGAAGGAAGAAGAGTGTATGGAGATGCTTAAGGAGTTTATGAGAAAACAAGATGAAGAGAGGAATGAAAGGGAAGCTTGGATTAAAATGATGGAAAGTAAAATTTCCCAACTAGCCTCATCCCAAGAGGATGCCTTTCCTTCTTCTCCCTCCTCCCATTTGAGTGAGCCTAAGGGTAATCAAGAGAGTGAGACAACTCATTTGGAATTTGAGAATGTGATTGAGGATGATGATTTTGAAAGTGATGGAGGGAGTATGGATGGTGAGATTTTTCATGACTTCGTGAATACATACCCCTCCACCCAATTTGAGCCTCAAAACTCTTCGCAACCCATTGACGATACAAAATTGATGCAATTAAACATTGATTTGAGGTTGCTTAGAGAAAATTTTGGTTTAGGTGATGATGAGATACCGATGTTCATTCATGGTGACTTGGGGAATGTTAACAATGATGATCATGCTCTTGTTAAGAGTGAAATATCCCAATTGGTGATTGAGAATACATCGAAAATCTTTGAGGGTATTGAAGATGAGTTGGAAGAGAAAGCTTGTGATTCAATGCTAGGTGGTGTAATTGAGGTGGTGAGTGCGATCCCAATTCAAACCCCTTCAACTTACATCCCTTTTTCAAGGAAGTTTAGCAATATTCCTTCTTTTCCCATCTCACTACCATATTTTCTCAAAAATAAACCAATTGAGGAGCCCCTTGCCTCTCTATACCACCATGGCCTTACTTTTGATTTCAATGATGAGCTTTCACCTTCCAAAATGCAACTAAATGAGTTTGTTCCCTCTTTTTCTTTTTCTTATTTTAATTTTTCTTTTGATTTTTCTTTTGATTCTTTTTATTTTTCTTTTCCCCCTCCCCTCAAGCATAGAGTTTCTTTCAACTTTGTGCTTGCTTGTCATATGAGCATCACTTATGCTCTTTTTCATGAAATATTTTCCGATGCATATGACAAGCTTTTGCGTTCTTTGTCCGGTTATTTACTAATAAGGTCAATCTTGGACCTTAAACAAGACTTTCTCGGGAAGTAACCCGTGTTTATATTGCTTTTACTTTTCTTTTATATCTTTTAATTTTGTTTTCCTCTTGTTTATCTTTGTATATAGGTACTTGATGTCTATACTTTTGCGCATGACCTTGGACCGAGAACCATAAGAAGTAGCAAACCAAGGAATATTTTTAAATGGAAGTTGAAGCATCAAAGAAGAGCAATTTAATGGAAATGAGGAAAATGACTTAATTTGCGGGTTTCTACACCCACCTAACATTTTGGTTCACTCTTTCCATCTCCTCTCTTTTGTTGCTTTACCCTTTTATTTTCATATGGTTTGAAAGCTAAATGTTTGTGGTTTTGTTGTTTCCTTCTTCCCTTTCTTGGTCTCTTGATTGCTTGATTTACCCCCCATACATACCAAGGTTTATTTTTGACTTTGGTTATTCTATATTTGGATGGCCATGAGCGCCTTATTGATTTGACTTTTGGTATACATGGATTTGTTGATCATGCTCTTATCTTGCGCAACTGTATAAACATTCTCAAGTTGTTCTTGTCTTGTGAATATTTGCTTGTATGGAGTCTTTTCCTTTAAAAACAAGGCAAGTTTTCGTATGTGTTTTATTCATTCTTGTTTTGGACTTAATGTTTTGAGCTTGTGTCCTTGAAGGCTCTCCTTCCTAATTGGTAATGGTATGCACGGTTTGAGAGTGTTTTGGGTTGAGTTAAACATATTTTAATGCTAAGGTAGCGGTTTTAAGAACTTTGGGATACTTGTAGCCTTAATCCATGGTTGTGGTAAGACGGTGTCGCTCTCCATAGTGGATATGAACCCCTTAGGTCGGTAATTGCTATACAAATCCCGTGTGAGGTTTATTTGTTCTAGCCTTCATCAACTTTGTTGAGTGGCATACTTGGATCCTTGGTTATGCATTTTTCAATCCAGAGTTTGACTTCTATCTACCCGAGATCGTGACCGAACCCTTTAAGGGAGGAAATAGGCATTTTTCATTTTCTTATCCTTCTTTTTGTTTTGTTACAAAATTGGTTTTCTTTTAAATTTGCCCCTCTTTCTAACCCTTTGAGCCTATTTCCCTTTCTTGATTTTGAGCCACATTACAAACCGAATGACCTTTTGTTCCCCTAAACCTTTTGTTTATGTGAAGCATGTTGGTTTGAGAATTGTTTTGTGTTGATTTTGAACGCAAATGAGAAAGTTGTAGTTCTTTGGTCAAGCAAGTGAGTAAACTGTGTTTCTATTCAGTGAAATAAGAGAAAATGCTTATGAAAAGCCGTCCTTACTCAAATAAGGTAAGGACCAAAAAAAAAAAAAAAAAAAAAAAAAAAAAAAAAAAAAAAACTTCATATCCCTCGTGTTTGAGCATTGAGGACAATGCTCCGTTCAAGTGTGGGGGAGTCCTGTTTCTTAGTCTTGTTAGTGTGTGTTTATTGAATAAGTGTGGGGGAATACAACCAAATTTTTAAATTTTTTAAAATTTTTCCCACCTTACACCCCAAGCATACCCTTACAACCAATAAAAGACCTTTAGACCCTATAGAGTTTAGTCTTTATCGATGGAGGAAGATAGTTGTCAAGCTTATAGAGAGAGAGTGCATAGCCAAGACGTCGGGATAACCTTCTCATCGTTTTCATTTCTTTATCTTTTTCCGGTTCCTTCGAGGAACCATGAGAAGCCCACCTAATGGTTGACTTGCAGCTAGTGGAGAGAACGCGGCTAGCTAGTTTGGGATGAAAGGTGAATTGTACGGCTCTTAGTTCTCTATGCTTATCTTAGTCTATGTTTCTTTCAACCCTAAACATCTTGGAACGTGCATACCCTTATTTGTTTAGAAAGTTGTGCATTCATTGGTGCTTGTTTCGTTCCAAAAAGTCCACCAAGAACGTCTTGTTTTTGTGTTTATTTTATTTGTCTATGCATTGCCTTGTTTGTGTTGCTTTATGTGTAGAGTTATGGGTTAAACTCTTTGGAAACCCTTACGAGAGCACACTCGTCCTCAAAGGCGACTTTGAGGTTTAAATGACTTGTTGTTTACGCTAAAAACAACCGTGATTCCTACGAAAGTGAGTTAGTGTATATTCTTTTTCACCCCTCTCCTTTTAGTGTTATTAGATCCTTTTTCTTTCTTTTTGTTTCTGCTTTTGTTCTTGCTTGAGGACAAGCAAGAGGCAAGTGTGGGGGAATTTGATAAGTGGCATTTATGCCACTATTTAGATCCTCTAATTGCGGTATTTTTCTACGTTTGTCCCTTGTTTGTACCCCTTTTGCTCCGTTTCTCCCTTTATTATGTTTTTGTGCTTTTCCTCGTGTTTTGTAGGCTTTTGGAGTTGATTTTAATAGAATGAAGAGCTTGGAGAATTGGAGTTCATTTGAAGAGCTACAAAGGAAGTTAAGGAGCAAGCAAGCAAGGCCATACGGACAGCGCGGGTCGTGCTTTCAGAATGGCGCGGGCGCGCCAAACCAAGCGCGGGCGTGCCTAACATTGGGGTTGAAAATATTGAAGGAGGCAGAATGTAGGCGCGATTTGGGCGCGGCTTAGGCGCGGGCGCGCCTAAGATAGGCGCGGGCGCTCCTAAGATAGGCGCGGGCGCTCAAGGGCCTGAACTCCGAAACTAACCTTTGTTCACTCTTTTAGCAATAACTTTTTATCTACAAATTGGATTGAGGTGATTCAAATTGTATTGAAAACTAGACTTGAAGTTCTTTCCAAAGGTAGGTCGCACGCCCCCAGAAGCCTCCTAGAACAGAAGTTATTGCCGTTTGAAAAAGAATGTTGCTGTCAGGCCAATCCCAGTGCGCGGCCGCGCAGGCCTCTATCGCGGGCGCGCACGAGCAGCTACGGGTCTTTTAAATGCTTCTTCCTCTCCTCTTTTTGGCCAAGTTTTGATGGTGGGTTTCTTTGGGGTTTTCTCTCTCCTCTTTGAGGGGTTAAACCCTAACATCTCTCCATCAATCTTCACATAAATTAGGCTTAGATTTAGTTTTAATCTTTGTTTTTATACTTTGCAATGTAGATTAAGAGTAATTTAGGGTATTTTAGAGAGAGAAAGTGAAGAGCTTCAATGGTGGATTGAAGAAGATGAAGATGCAAAGTGACATTGTTTTGGATTCCTTTTCAATACTTCAATGAGCATTCTAAACTCTATCTCATTTATTGTTCTTTCTTAATTTCTTGCTTGATTAGAGTAGTTGTTTAGTTTAATTGCTTCTCTTTGTTCTTCTTGTTGGGTTTTGTGTTAGTTGTTCATGATTAGTGAGTAATTCCCTTTACTAAGGGATTGGTGATAGCATGTGGTGAATCTTGAATGTATTAGGCTAGACAAATGTTGGTTATATGTGATTAAATATACCTTGTAACCATGTTTTACTAATTACTCCATGTGAATGGCCAATCATGTGTTGTAATTGGGTGGATTGAACTAAGTTATGACGATAGTGTAACTTAGGGATATCCATTAGGTGATCGATTCTATGCAAAAACCTTAACTTTCACAGCTTATGACGATAATATGAGCATGTGTTAAGTTGGGAAAGCCTTTGACCCCGATAGGTGGTTAGATGGTATTGTTGGTATTGCCTTATATGAGATATTTGGTTTGCATGTAAACTCATTTCCATTGCCTAACTTTATTGAAGATCATTGTCATGTTTGACCCTCTCCCTTGGTGTTAGTTTAACTTAATATAAATCTCATTTTTGTTTATTGTTCTATCCATCCTATCTCTTTGACCTAGCTTAATTGGTGGTGGTGTTGATAGTGTTTATGTCGTCTCCGTGGTTCGACCCTCTACTTACCACTAAACTTGTTTAGTGTAGGTGTAGGTTTATAAATATTGTTTGGTTGAGGGTAGTTAGTCCAACGACCTAATTATCCTTCACCAATGTGTTTGACTTTCATTTGATTCAATTAGCTTTGTTTGAATGTGTTTGACTTTCATTTGATTCGTTTAGCTTTTTAATATGCATTTGACTTTCATTTGATTCGAAAAGCTTTGTTTGAATGTGTTTGACTTTCATTTGATTCAATTAACTTTATTTGAATGTGTTTAACTTTTATTTGATTTAATTAGCTTTGTAGAATGCATTAGACTTTAATTTGAATCAAAAAGCTTTGGTTGACTGTGTTTGACTTTCATTTGATTCAATTTGCTTTGTTTGAATGTGTTTGACTTTCATTTGATTCGTTTAGCTTTTTAAAATGCATTTGACTTTCATTTGATTCAATTAGTTTTGTTAAATGCATTTACCTTTCATTTAATTCAGAAAGTTTTGATTGAATGTGTTTGACTTTCATTTGATTCAATTAGTTTTATAGAATGAATTTGACTTTCATTTGATTCGAAAAGCATTGTTTGAATGTGTTTGAATTTCATTTGATTCAATTAGCTTTGTAAAATGCATTTGACTTTTTATTTTTTCAAATTAGCTTTGTTGAATGCATTGGACTTTACTTTGATTCAAAAACCTTTGGTTGACTGTGTTTGACTTTCATTTGATTCAATTAGCTTTATTGAATGCATTTTACTTTTATTTGATTCAAAAAGATTTGTTTAAATGTGTTTGACTTTCATTTGATTCAATTAGCTTTGCTTGAATATGTTAGACATTCATTTGATTCAATTAGCTTTGTCGAATGCTTTTGACTTTAATTTGATTAAATTAACTTTGTTGAATGCATTATACTTTAATTTGAATCAAAAATCTTTGGTTGACTGTGTTTGACTTTTATTTGATTCAATTAGCTTTATTGAATGCATTTGACTTTTATTTGATTCAAAAACATTTGTTTCAATGTGTTTGACTTTCATTTAATTCAATTAGCTTTTCTTGAATATGTTACGCCTTCATTTGATTCAATTAGCTTTGTAGAATGCATTAGACTTTTATTTGATTAAATTAGCTTTGTTGAATGCATTAGACTTTAATTTGAATCAAAAAGCTTTGGTTGACTGTGTTTGACTTTAATTTGATTCAATTAGCTTTATTGAATGCATTTGACTTTTATTTGATTCAAAAAGATTTGTTTCAATGTGTTTGACTTTCATTTGATTCAATTAGCTTTGCTTGAATGTGTTTGACCTTCATTTGATTCAATTAGCTTTGTAGAATGCATTTGACTTTTATTTGATTAAATTAGCTTTGTTGAATGCATTAGACTTTAATTTTAATAAAAAAGATTTGGTTGACTGTGTTTGACTTTCTATTGATTCAATTAGCTTTATTGAATGCATTTGACTTTTATTTGATACAAAAAGATTTGTTTGAATGTGTTTGACTTTTATTTGATTCTATTAGCTTTGCTTGAATGTGTTTGACTTTCATTTGATTTAATTAGCTTTGTAGAATGCATTTGACTTTCATTTGATTCGAAAAGCTTTGTTTGAATGCATTTAACTTTCATTTAATTCAAAAAACTTTGTTTGAATGTTTTTTACTTTCATTTGATTCAATTAGCTTTGTTTGAATGTGTTTGACTTTCTTTAGATTCAATTAGCTTTGTAGAATGCAATTGACTTTTATTTGATTAAATTAGCTTTGTTGAACGCATTAGACTTTTATTTGAATCAAAAAGCTTTGGTTGACTGTGTTTGACTTTCATTTGATTCAATTAGCTTTAATGAATGCATTTGACTATCATTTGATTCAAAAAGATTTGTTTAAATATGTTTGACTTTCATTTGATTCAATTACCTTTGCTTGAATGTGTTTGACTTTCATTTGATTCAATTAGCTTTGCTTGAATGTGTTTGACTTTCATTTGGTTCAATTAGCTTTGTAGAATGCATTTGACTTTCATTTGATTAAATTAGCTTTGTTGAATGCATTTGACTTTCATTTGATTTAGAAAACTTTGTTTGAAAGTGTTTGACTTTCATTTGATTTAATTAGCTTAGTTTGAAAGTGTTTGACTTTAATTTGATTCAAAAAGCTTTGTTTGAATGTGTTTGACTTTCATTTGATTCAATTAGCTTTGTTTAAATGTGTTTGACTTTCATTTGATTCGTTTAGCTTTTTAAAATGCATTTGACTTTCATTTGATTCAATTAGTTTTGTTAAATGCATTTGACTTTCATTTAATTCAGAAAGTTTTAATGTGTTTTACTTTCATTTGATTCAATTAGTTTTATAGAATGGATTTGACTTTCATTTGATTCGAAAAGCTTTGTTTGAATGTGTTTGACTTTCATTTGATTCAATTAACTTTGTTTGAATGTGTTTAACTTTTATTTGATTTAATTAGCTTTGTAGAATGCATTAGACTTTAATTTGAATCAAAAAGCTTTGGTTGACTGTGTTTGACTTTCATTTGATTCAATTTTCTTTGTTTGAATGTGTTTGACTTTCATTTGATTCGTTTAGCTTTTTAAAATGCATTTGACTTTCATTTGATTCAATTAGTTTTGTTAAATGCATTTACCTTTCATTTAATTCAGAAAGTTTTGATTGAATGTGTTTGACTTTCATTTGATTCAATTAGTTTTATAGAATGGATTTGACTTTCATTTGATTCGAAAAGCTTTGTTTGAATGTGTTTGAATTTCATTTGATTCAATTAGCTTTGTAAAATGCATTTGACTTTTTATTTTTTCAAATTAGCTTTGTTGAATACATTAGACTTTACTTTGATTCAAAAACCTTTGGTTGACTGTGTTTGACTTTCATTTGATTCAATTAGCTTTATTGAATGCATTTTACTTTTATTTGATTCAAAAAGATTTGTTTAAATGTGTTTGACTTTCATTTGATTCAATTAGCTTTGCTTGAATATGTTAGACACTTATTTGATTCAATTAGATTTGTCGAATGCTTTTGACTTTAATTTGATTAAATTAACTTTGTTGAATGCATTATACTTTAATTTGAATCAAAAAGCTTTGGTTGACTGTGTTTGACTTTCATTTGATTCAATTAGCTTTATTGAATGCATTTGACTTTTATTTGATTCAAAAAGATTTGTTTCAATGTGTTTGACTTTCATTTAATTCAATTAGCTTTGCTTGAATATGTTACGCCTTCATTTGATTCAATTAGCTTTATAGAATGCATTAGACTTTTATATGATTAAATTAACTTTGTTGAATGCATTAGACTTTAATTTGAATCAAAAAGCTTTGGTTGACTGTGTTTGACTTTAATTTGATTTAATTAGCTTTATTGAATGCATTTGACTTTTATTTGATTCAAAAAGATTTGTTTCAATGTGTTTGACTTTGATTTGATTCAATTAGCTTTGCTTGAATATGTTAGACATTCATTTGATTCAATTAGCTTTGTCGAATGCTTTTGACTTTAATTTGATTAAATTAACTTTGTTGAATGCATTATACTTTAATTTTAATAAAAAAGCTTTGGTTGACTGTGTTTGACTTTCATTTGATTCAATTAGCTTTATTGAATGCATTTGACTTTTATTTGATTCAAAAACATTTGTTTGAATGTGTTTGATTTTATTTGATTCTATTAGCTTTGCTTGAATGTGTTTGACTTTCATTTGATTTAATTAGCTTTGTAGAATGCATTTGACTTTCATTTGATTCGAAAAGCTTTGTTTGAATGCATTTAACTTTCATTTAATTCAAAAAACTTTGTTTGAATGTTTTTTACTTTCATTTGATTCAATTAGCTTTGTTTGAATGTGTTTGACTTTCTTTAGATTCAATTAGCTTTGTAGAATGCAATTGACTTTTATTTGATTAAATTAGCTTTGTTGAACGCATTAGACTTTTATTTGAATCAAAAAGCTTTGGTTGACTGTGTTTGACTTTCATTTGATTCAATTAGCTTTAATGAATGCATTTGACTATCATTTGATTCAAAAAGATTTGTTTAAATATGTTTGACTTTCATTTGATTCAATTACCTTTGCTTGAATGTGTTTGACTTTCATTTGATTCAATTAGCTTTGCTTGAATGTGTTTGACTTTCATTTGGTTCAATTAGCTTTGTAGAATGCATTTGACTTTCATTTGATTAAATTAGCTTTGTTGAATGCATTTGACTTTCATTTGATTTAGAAAACTTTGTTTGAAAGTGTTTGACTTTCATTTGATTTAATTAGCTTAGTTTGAAAGTGTTTGACTTTAATTTGATTCAAAAAGCTTTGTTTGAATGTGTTTGACTTTCATTTGATTCAATTAGCTTTGTTTAAATGTGTTTGACTTTCATTTGATTCGTTTAGCTTTTTAAAATGCATTTGACTTTCATTTGATTCAATTAGTTTTGTTAAATGCATTTGACTTTCATTTAATTCAGAAAGTTTTAATGTGTTTTACTTTCATTTGATTCAATTAGTTTTATAGAATGGATTTGACTTTCATTTGATTCGAAAAGCTTTGTTTGAATGTGTTTGACTTTCATTTGATTCAATTAACTTTGTTTGAATGTGTTTAACTTTTATTTGATTTAATTAGCTTTGTAGAATGCATTAGACTTTAATTTGAATCAAAAAGCTTTGGTTGACTGTGTTTGACTTTCATTTGATTCAATTTTCTTTGTTTGAATGTGTTTGACTTTCATTTGATTCGTTTAGCTTTTTAAAATGCATTTGACTTTCATTTGATTCAATTAGTTTTGTTAAATGCATTTACCTTTCATTTAATTCAGAAAGTTTTGATTGAATGTGTTTGACTTTCATTTGATTCAATTAGTTTTATAGAATGGATTTGACTTTCATTTGATTCGAAAAGCTTTATTTGAATGTGTTTGAATTTCATTTGATTCAATTAGCTTTGTAAAATGCATTTGACTTTTTATTTTTTCAAATTAGCTTTGTTGAATGCATTAGACTTTACTTTGATTCAAAAACCTTTGGTTGACTGTGTTTGACTTTCATTTGATTCAATTAGCTTTATTGAATGCATTTTACTTTTATTTGATTCAAAAAGATTTGTTTAAATGTGTTTGATTTTCATTTGATTCAATTAGCTTTGCTTGAATATGTTAGACACTTATTTGATTCAATTAGATTTGTCGAATGCTTTTGACTTTAATTTGATTAAATTAACTTTGTTGAATGCATTATACTTTAATTTGAATCAAAAAGCTTTGGTTGACTGTGTTTGACTTTCATTTGATTCAATTAGCTTTATTGAATGCATTTGACTTTTATTTGATTCAAAAAGATTTGTTTCAATGTGTTTGACTTTCATTTAATTCAATTAGCTTTGCTTGAATATGTTACGCCTTCATTTGATTCAATTAGCTTTATAGAATGCATTAGACTTTTATATGATTAAATTAACTTTGTTGAATGCATTAGACTTTAATTTGAATCAAAAAGCTTTGGTTGACTGTGTTTGACTTTAATTTGATTTAATTAGCTTTATTGAATGCATTTGACTTTTATTTGATTCAAAAAGATTTGTTTCAATGTGTTTGACTTTCATTTGATTCAATTAGCTTTGCTTGAATATGTTAGACATTCATTTGATTCAATTAGCTTTGTCGAATGCTTTTGACTTTAATTTGATTAAATTAACTTTGTTGAATGCATTATACTTTAATTTGAATCAAAAAGCTTTGGTTGACTGTGTTTGACTTTCATTTGATTCAATTAGCTTTATTGAATGCATTTGACTTTTATTTGATTCAAAAACATTTGTTTCAATGTGTTTGACTTTCATTTAATTCAATTAGCTTTGCTTAAATATGTTACGCCTTCATTTGATTCAATTAGCTTTGTAGAATGCATTAGACTTTTATTTGATTAAATTAGCTTTGTTGAATGCATTATACTTTAATTTGAATCAAAAAGCTTTGGTTGACTGTGTTTGACTTTAATTTGATTCAATTAGCTTTATTGAATGCATTTGACTTTTATTTGATTCAAAAAGATTTGTTTCAATGTGTTTGACTTTCATTTGATTCAATTCGCTTTGCTTGAAATGTGTTTGACCTTCATTTGATTCAATTAGCTTTGTAGAATGCATTTGACTTTTATTTGATTAAATTAGCTTTGTTGAATGCATTAGACTTTAATTTTAATAAAAAAGATTTGGTTGACTGTGTTTGACTTTCTATTGATTCAATTAGCTTTATTGAATGCATTTGACATTTATTTGATACAAAAAGATTTGTTTGAATGTGTTTGACTTTCATTTGATTCCATTAGCTTTGCTTGAATGTGTTTGACTTTCATTTGATTTAATTAGCTTTGTAGAATGCATTTGACTTTCATTTGATTCGAAAAGCTTTGTTTGAATGCATTTAACTTTCATTTAATTCAAAAAGCATTGTTTGAATGTTTTTTACTTTCATTTGATTCAAATAGCTTTGTTTGAATGTGTTTGACTTTCATTAGATTCAATTAGCTTTGTAGAATTCAACTGACTTTTATTTGATTAAATTAGCTTTGTTGAACGCATTAGACTTTTATTTGAATCAAAAAGCTTTGGTTGACTGTGTTTGACTTTCATTTGATTCAATTAGCTTTAATGAATGCATTTGACTATCATTTGATTCAAAAAGATTTGTTTGAATATGTTTGACTTTCATTTGATTCAATTAGCTTTGCTTGAATGTGTTTGACTTTTATTTGATTCAATTAACTTTGTTTGAATGTGTTTAACTTTTATTTGATTTACTTAGCTTTGTAAAATGCATTAGACTTTAATTTGAATCAAAAAGCTTTGGTTGAGTGTGTTTGACTTTCATTTGATTCAATTAGCTTTATTGAATGCATTTGACTTTCATTTGATTCAAAAAGATTTGTTTGAATGTGTTTGACTTTCATTTGATGTGAATCAAGAGGCTAATTCTTTTGAAGGGTCCAAGACACTTTTAAAAGGTTCAAATAGGTCCATTACAAGCTGCCCAAACAAGGAAATAAGCAAGGAAGTGTTCGCTAGTTCAATAGAGAAAGAAGGATGCATGAATTGCAAAGAAGAAGGATTTGCGCAGTTCACTTCCGGCAAGGATGAAGGTGGTCACGCGCCGAGATTGGGGCCACGCGCCACCTACCAGGACCCACCTCGAACCCATATACAACATGGGCCGGCGCATGAGGCTAGTGGAGGCGCGTGAGGTGTTTATCCGGCGGCAGTACGAAAAGAAAGATTTTCTTTACTTAGTTTTTTTCTAGAGTTTTTGCTTGCAAGTTTTAATGAAAGGGTTTTTCTTGGTTTAAGCAATTAGGTTTCTTCTTAGTTTATGTTATTTTAGTTTAAAATAATTTCTAAGTCAATTAGGAATTGTTTTAAGAAGTTTTAGGTTAATTAGAACTAGTCTTATTACTAGTTTCCTAGTTCCATTAGAATTGGTATTCCTATTCTATCTAAGATACTTGGGGATCAAGGCTAGGGTTTTTTCCTAGTTCGAATAGACTTAGGAATAGTTAGTTTTAGTCTATAAATAAGGGATTTTTCGTGGCTTTGTACACACAACCAGAAAATCAAATACAAGTTAATTGTTTGTTTTGCTTAATTAAATAAAAATTCTTTTGCTAGTTTTCAATTCAAGGAGTTGTTTTGATAATTAGAACGTTCAATGCTTAGTTCTAGTAGTAGTCTAAGTTTTGTTCATCAAAGTACTTAGTTCTAGGAGTGGTCTAGGAAATTTGAGAGGCATTAAATTCGTTCCAGGAGTGGTCGCTTTCAAGGTCATATCCGGTTTGTTATCCTTAAGTTGTTCGATTTTCCAAGGAGATTCGAAGGACTTATTTTAATTGAGTGATTTTAGATTCTTTATTAGGTTAAGGGGTTTAAATCCACATCATCATTTGATTCAATTAGCTTTGCTTGAATGTGTTTGACTTTCATTTGATTCAATTAGCTTTGCAGAATGCATTTGACTTTCATTTGATTAAATTAGCTTTGTTGAATGCATTTGACTTTCATTTGATTCAGAAAGCTTTGTTAGAATGTGTTTGACTTTCATTTGATTTAAATAGCTTTGATTGAATGTGTTTGACTTTAATTTGATTCAAAAAGCTTTGTTTGAATGTGTTTGACTTTCATTTGATTTAAATATCTTTGTTTGAATGTGTTTGACTTTCATTTGATTCGAAAAGCTTTGTTTGAATGTATTTGACTTTCATTTGATTCAATTAATTTTGTTTGAATGTGTTTGACTTTCATTTGATTCAATTAGCTTTATGGAAAGCATTTGACTTTCATTTGATTCAAAAGGCTTTGTTTGAATGTGTTTGACTTTCATTTGATTCAATTAGCTTTGTTTGAATGTGTTTGACTATGATTTGATTCGTTTAGCTTTAAAGAATGCATTTGACTTTAATTTGATTCAAAAAGCTTTATTTGAATGTGTTTGACTTTCATTCGAATCAATAAGCTTTGATGAATGCATTGGACTTTCATTTGATTCAAAAAGCTCTGTTTGAATGTGTTTGACTTTCCTTTGATTCAATTAGCTTTTCTAGAATGTGTTTGACTTTCATTTGATTAAATTAGCTTCGTTTAATTATGTTTGACTTTTATTTGATTCAATTAGCTTTGCTTGAATGTGTTTGAATTTCATTTGATTCAATTAGCTTTGTAGAATGCATTTGACTTTCATTTGATTAAATTAGCTTTGTTGAATACATTTGACTTTCATTTGATTCAGAAAGCTTTGTTTGAATATGTTTGACTTTCATTTGATTTAATTAGCTTTGTTTGAATGTGTTTGACTTTTATTTGTTTCAAAAAGATTTGTTTGAATGTGTTTGACTTTAATTTGATTCAATTAGCTTTGTTTGAATGTGTTTGACTTTCATTTGATTCGTTTAGCTTTGTAGAATGCATTTGACTTTCATTTGATTCAATTAGCTTTGTTGAACGCAATTGACTTTCATTTGATTTAGAAAGCTTTATTTGATTGTGTTTGACTTTCATTTGACTCAATTAGCTTTATAGAATGCATTTGACTTTCATTTGATTCAAAAAGCTTTGTTTGAATGTGTTTGACTTTCATGTGATTCAATTAGGTTTGTTTGAATGTGTTTGACTTTCATTCGATTCAATTAGCTTTGTACAATGCATTTGACTTTCATTTGAATCAATTAGTTTTGTAGAATGCATTTGACTTTCATTTGATTCAGAAAGCTTTGTTTGAAAGTGTTTGACTTTCATTGGTTTTAATTAGCTTTGTTTGAATGTGTTTGACTTTTATTTGATTCAAAAAGCTTTGTTTGAATGTGTTTGACTTTCATTTTATTCAGTTAGCTTCGTTTGAATGTGTTTGACTTTCATTTGATTCAATTAGCTTTGTACAATGCATTTGACTTTCATTTGATTTAATTAGCTTTGTTAAATGTACTTGACTTTCATTTGATTCAGAAAGCTTTGTTTGAATGTGTTTGACTTTCATTTGATTTAATTAACTTTGTTTGAATGTGTTTGACTTTTATTTGATTCAAAAACCTTTGTTTGAATGTGTTTGACTTTCATTTTATTCAATTAGCTTTGTTTGAATGTGTTTGACTTTCATTTGATTCGTTTAGCTTTGTAGAATGCATTTGACTTTCATTTGATTAAAAAAGCTTTATTTGAATGTGTTTTACTTTCATTCGAATCAATAAGCTTTGATGAATGCATTGGACTTTCATTTGATTCAAAAAGCTCTGTTTGAATGTGTTTGACTTTCCTTTGATTCAATTAGCTTTTCTAGAATGTGTTTGACTTTCATTTGATTAAATTAGCTTCGTTTAATTGTGTTTGACTTTTAGTTGATTCAATTAGCTTTGCTTGAATGTGTTTGAATTTCATTTGATTCAATTAGCTTTGTGGAATGCATTTGACTTTCATTTGATTAAATTAGCTTTGTTGAATACATTTGACTTTCATTTGATTCAGAAAGCTTTGTTTGAATATGTTTGACTTTCATTTGATTTAATTAGCTTTGTTTGAATGTGTTTGACTTTTATTTGTTTCAAAAAGCTTTGTTTGAATGTGTTTGACTTTAATTTGATTCAACTAGCTTTGTTTGATTGTGTTTGACTTTCATTTGACTCAATTAGCTTTATAGAATGCATTTGACTTTCATTTGATTCAAAAAGCTTTGTTTGAATGTGTTTGACTTTCATTTGATTCAATTAGGTTTGTTTGAATGTGTTTGACTTTCATTCGATTCAATTAGCTTTGTACAATGCATTTGACTTTCATTTGAATCAATTAGTTTTGTAGAATGCATTTTGATTAGGGGATTTTTCCCCACTAATCACCATCTGACAAGTGGATCAATCAGGTTCCGCCGTGTGTCCGTCACGTGGGCCAATAGGAGCCTGCCACGTGTCAAGCAATGATCCGTCCACTATGGACCAATTACGACACGACACGTGTCCCTCCCATGACACCTGGGATAACCAGTCACCTAGGCCCAACTTCCGTGGGAAGCCCAATCAGCCCAAGGTTAACCTAAACCTAGATTGGCACGTTTCCCGAGGTTATAAATACCTCCCTTAATCCTCATTAAGGGAGATTACGCAGATTACACACATTAAACTCTCTCACCTAGAGAGACCCAATCACTTTAATTTCTGCATTAATTACTCCTTAATCAAGTACTAACTTGACCGTCGGAGGCGGATCTCCAATCATCCGGAGCATCCATTTGTTTTGCAGGTACAGGCGCCCGGTTCCAGTCTCGGAATTGTAACTCTCCCGTAGGACATCAGAAAACCCCGAAACATCTTGGCCCCGTCTGTGGGGAGAGTACTTCTGAGATGGCATCCACGTTTGTACCGGCTCCTAAAGAGAGACGTCCCCTGGACGACCCTCTAGTAGAGTCGGACCACGATACTGAGAATGAATTTGAAGTTGAAGCTCACACAGCTTCAGACGGGACCCTAAGGGCCCGACGTACCCGTCATACCGAAAGGAGGGAACGGGAACATCTTCATACAGGAAGAGACCCAGCAGGCGCACCGCCTGTTCGGCAGCAGCCAGCTGATGGGTCTGCTCCCATCACAAGGAACAAACTCATGACCTTCATGAGGGACTTCAAGGAAGAAATTCAAGAGTTGATCAACAAGAAGCCGCCTGCTCTAGACAAGGAGCAGTCGGCTAAGAAACCCTCCACTTCACAGAAGAGGAAGCCAAGTCAAGGGCGAGAGGCGACCCCTCATCCTAAATCTAGGAAGTGGGAGCCACTTGCCCTTGATTTCACAAAATACCGTTTTCCTACTCCAGGAAATAGGAAACCTGTTCGTCATATTCAGGCGGACGGGTCAAGGAAAACATACACAGACGCTCGGCTACTGCTAGAGCAGAAGAAGAGTGACCGATTGTCAGAGTCGGCCTCTACTTCAAACTTCCAAGACAGTCTGTGAAATACCTCGATGAGGCATACTCAGTCGTATCATGAGAGTCAGTCATGCGGCACCTCCCGTCAGTCCGGCTATCATAGCGACCAGGCGGTACCAAACTTACCGTTTGTACCGCAACAACAGTATTTTTTACAGCCACCTCCGTTTGGTGGACATGCAGCAAAAAATGTCCAACCTATGGACTGGCAGCAACGGTTGCTTAGACTTGGTGAACAGCCGTCGGCCTTCTCCAAGGAAATTACTGAAGCCGCTCAGCCGGCTAAAGTGAAAAATGTATTAGTAGGCGCCTATGACGGCACTACTAACCCAGAAGACCATCTGATGGCATTCACCAACCTGATGTACCTTCAAGGGTTGGACGATCCCACTTGGTGCAAGTGTTTCCCAGCGACTCTCAAAGGAATCGCACAACAATGGTTCGGCAACCTGCCGACTGGTTGTGTAAATAACTTCAAGACGCTTGCTTACTTATTCACCTCCAACTTCGCCATGAACATCCCTGTGAAGAAGACGACCCTTGATTTAGGAACAATCCAGCAGGGCGAGAAGGAGGGGCTTCGTTCTTACATCAGGTGGTTTAACCTGATGAGAATACAGATTCAAGGGTTACCGGATGAAGTAGCCTATACTGACTTTTTCAGAGGTCTCAAAGACGGGTCGACCTTCAAATTTGATTTGGTCCGAAAGAGGGTGGCGACTCTTCAAGAGGCCTTGATTGAAGCGGAAGCTTATATACAGGCGACTGATCTTTGTAGTACGGTAAAACAGTCAGACGGGAGAAGGTCCGAAAAAAGAGAAGGACGACAGAAACAGTCGTCAAACAAAGATGAGAAGAGAAAAGAGGTCTGGGCAGCTGATTCCTCTAAACAGCCGGCCCAGAAAAAGAAAAAAGAATTCAAACCATACTCCCCAAAGTATGCGTTTAACAAGGATAGCCAATTTATTCTAAAGGAAATCAAGGGACAGATCTCAATTGAGAAGCCAGTCCCCATGAAGGGTTCTGCAAACAACCAGAACCAAGAAAAATTCTGTGATTATCATGAAGATGTTGGTCATCACACCAATGAATGCATCAGTCTCATGCGGTATTTGGACCGCCTGGCTGAGCAAGGTGATCTTGACACTTATGTCAAGAAATCTACGAGGAACACTTCCTCGAAAAAGCAGTCGTCCAAAAAGAATCAACAAGCCGACAGATCCGATACAGATGATGCAGTCGTCTACACCATTGCAGGCGGCTTCTCAGGAGGCGGCCCCACTATTAGGGGCAACAAAGACAATATCAGACGGTTAGATGTAAATTCCGTTCACCAAGAACGACCCTCCAAATATTCATTTCCTGAGATTGTCATCACTGAAGAAGATCTAGGAGGGGTAAGAGGGCCGCATGACGACCCTATCGTTATTGAATGTAAAGTGGCCAACCAGAGAGTTGGCCGAATCCTCATAGATACCGGAAGCTCCTCAGATCTCATCAGTAGCAAGTGTCTGTCGAAACTAAAACATCAGACTGATTGCATACATCCGGCATCCCACCCTTTAGTAGGGTTTGGAGGAGGAGTCATCCACCCAGTTGGACGAGTGGATGAATTCCGCCCTCAGCCGGCTGGTGAGCATACGGACTTGATCTTAAAAGATTCACGTCCTGAGCGAACAGTCAAAGTTGGGACGACTGCTCTGAGAGTCTTGGGTGACGACTTTTACAAACTATTAAAAGAATACAAGGACATCTTTGCATTTGAAGTCCATGAAATGCCAGGCATTAGTCCTGATCTGGCGGTACATAAACTGGCCGTGGATCCGAAAAAGAAGCCGGTACGGCAGAAAAAGCGGAACCATGGCGAAGAAAGAAGTCAGGCGGCAGCCGCCGAAGTTAAAAAATTACTTGATGCAGGGTTCATTCGGCAATGTTACTTCCCAGACTGGGTTGCAAATGTGGTTCTTGTTAAAAAGCCGAATGGCACCTGGCGAATGTGTGTAGACTACACAGACTTAAACAAGGCGTGCCCCAAAGACAGTTACCCTCTGCCTAAAATTGATAATCTGGTCGACTCAACAGCCGGCCATGCTTTAATGAGCTTTATGGACGCTTACTCTGGTTTCCATCAAATTCCTTTGTGGAAGAAAGATCAGGAGAAGACGACCTTCGTCACTGATCAGGGGTTATACTGTTACACGGTCATGCCGTTTGGTCTTAAGAATGCCCCGGCTACCTTCCAACGAATGATAAACACTGTGTTCTTTGATCAGATTGGGAGAAATGTCGAGGCATACATTGATGATATGATTGTCAAAACCAAAATTCAGAAAGATCATCTGTCGGACCTCCGAGAAACTTTCGCCACACTCAGGCGGCACCATGTCATGCTCAATCCCAAGAAATGTGTATTTGGGGTTGAGTCTAGGAAATTTCTCGGATTCCTTATCAATCAGAGAGGAATAGAGGCGAACTCTGAGAAGGTGCAGGCGGTCATTGACATGCAGTCGCCTCGTACCATCTGAGAGGTTCAGAAGTTAACAGGTTGTCTGGCGGCCTTGGGAAGATTTCTAAGCCGATCAGGCGACAAATGCCTATACTTTTTCCAGGCAATTAAGAAAAAGGCAAGGTTTGAATGGGGGCCGGATGCTGAGACGGCCTTCCAGAAATTGAAAGTTCACTTGCATTCCTTGCCGAGGCTGGTCAGCCCTTTTCCCAAAGAAGTACTCTACATGTACCTGGCCGTCTCTGATCATGCGTTAAGCGCTGTTCTCCTTGCTGAAAGAGACGGTTGTCAGCTCCCAGTCTACTTTGTCAGTCACGTACTGAAAAATGCCGAGTTGAGGTATCCGTTAATGGAGAAATTTGGTCTTGCACTCTTCATGGCTGTTAAAAAATTGAAGCCCTACTTTTTGGCACATGCAGTCGTCGTGTATACAGACCAACCTATCAAGCGGCCACTGTCCATCATGGAGTCGTCAGGCCGAATGATCAAATGGGCCATAGAAATTCAGAGCCTCGAAGTTACTTTCGAGCCTAGAAAAGCAGTGAAGGGGCAAGCCTTTGCTGACTTTATTGTTGAGATGACTCGTCCTCCGGACTCTCAAATTACAGACCAAGTCTGGAAGGTATATGTGGACGGAAGCTCTACTTTAAATGGTTATGGAGCAGGCGTAATATGTCAGTCGCCAGAGGGTGACAGGTACGAGTATGCTCTACGCTTCAGTTTTCAGGCCTCAAACAATGAGGCAGAATATGAAGCTTTACTAGCCGGAATCCGCATGTGCAAGGCGGCAGGAGCAAGAAAAATAGACGCCTGTTCCGATTCACAATTGATAGTGAGTCAGTACAATGGCGAATACGAAGCAACTCATCCGGCCATGATCAAGTATTTACAGGCGGTCCGACAAGCAGTCGGCTCCCTTGAGGATTTCCATCTGACCCAAGTGCCGAGATCAGAAAACAACCAGGCGGATGCACTTTCAAAATTAGCATCATCCGCCTCCTGTGATACTCCTCAAACTATTTTTTGGGAAGTAATGGAGAAGAGAAGCATCGAGGAAGACCCTATTGGAATCCTAGACAGAAGCTCAACCTGGATGGATCCAATCAGGGCATATCTGACAAACGGTACCCTGCCGGATGATCATCAACAGGCGGCAGCACTGAAAAAACGAGCAACCCGTTTTGAAATAATAAAGGAAGAACTTCACAAAAGGGGGTACCTTCAACCCTTCTTAAAGTGTGTTACTCCAGAAAAGGGACGAGAGATACTAGACGATCTTCACTCTGGTTACTGTGCTTCCCATATAGGCGGTAGGACGCTTGCTCAACGGGCAAGGCGGCAGGGCTACTTTTGGCCTACTTTAGAAGCAGATGCGATGGTGATGGTGAAAAAATGTGACAAGTGCCAAAGGTTTGGCAAGCTAATTCACCGTCCGGCTACTGACCTCACTACCATTCATAGCCCACTACTGTTTGCTAAGTGGGGCATGGATATTCTGGGTCCATATACGCCTGCTACAGGCGGAAGGAGGTACATACTTGTTGTCGTCGACTACTTCACTAAATGGGTAGAGGCGGAGGCTGTAAAGGGAATCAAGACGAAGGATGTAATTTCATTCATTTGGAAAAATGTCATCACTCGGTTCGGGGTTCCCATGTCTATGGTTTTTTATAATGGTCTCCAATTTGAGACGTCTGTTCTCAAAAGCTGGTTGGGTGACCAAGGAATTGCACACTACTTTGCATCCGTCGGCCGTCCACAAGCAAACGACTAGGTAGAAGCCTTTAATAAAATCATCTCAGACGGTCTCAAGAAAAAGATTGAACGAGCAGGCGGCCTATGGGCGGATGAATTACCAAATGTTCTCTGGGCCATTAGGACGACTAAAAAAGGGGCGACTGGAGAAACTCCATTCCTCCTAACTTATGGTGCGGAAGCTGTTCTTCCAATAGAACACTACGAGCCGACTCTTCGAGTAATGCTATATGACGAAGAGGCAAACTGGGAAGCCATGCGCCTGGCATTAGACTCACTTCCTGAAAGGAGGGGCAATGTTGTCTTGCGCCATGAAATTTACCGCCTGAGAATGACTAGATCATACAACAAAAAAGTACACAGGCGTCCACTCAAAGTGGGGGACTTTGTACTTAGAAAAATGGAAGCAGTTGGTAGGGCTAATGAGTCTGGAAAACTAACTCCCAATTGGGAAGGACCCTACCGAATCTGTGAAGAGGTCAGGGACGGTACCTACCGTCTGGGAACACTAGACGGACAACCGTTGCCTCAAACTTGGAATGTAGATAATCTTAAGAAATATTTCTTTTGAATGATGTAAATAGTCAAGGGCTACTTAATAAAAGTGCACTTAATATTCAATTTTGTACTAAGAGGGGCACGCCTACTAACAAACAGTCGGCTACTCTTTATAGTTTTTATTCTTACTTAAGAGGGGCATGCCTGCTGACAAACAGTCGGCTACTCTCCATGTTTAATTTTTATTCTTACTTAAGAGGGGCAGGCCGCCTATACATTTACAGTCGGCTACCCTCCATTGAGTATTTCACTTTATCATCAGAGGGGCATGCCGCCTGTACCTTTACAGTCGGCTACTCTCCATTGAGTATTTTACTCTATCTTCAGAGGGGCATGCCGCCTGTACCTTTACAGTCGGCTACTCTCCATTGAGTATTTTACTCTATCTTCAGAGGGGCATGCCGTCTGTACCTTTACAGTCGGCTACTCTCCATTGAGTATTTTACTCTATCTTCAGAGGGGCATGCCGCCCGTACCTTTATAGTCGGCTACTCTCCATTGAATATTTTACTCTATCACCATAGGGGCATGCCGTCTGGACATATAGTCGGCTACTCTCCATAGAAGAGGGTCGACTGGTTCCAAACACACAGCCACCCCCCTTATACTTAACTAAAAATCATCAGGGCCTGGCCGACCCTGTGCCTAACAGGCGGCTACCCTCCTTTTACTTAGCACCTACGTTCACCAAGAACTAACCAAGGCCACAGGCCGAATGATCAGACCAGGCGCCAAGCTAACTGATCAAATCTTCAAAACTAATACGACCTGTCGCAATATCATAGCAGGCGTCCGGCGGCATCCCTCCGGATGAAATTCGTCGCAGAGAGCAGCTCCCTTTTGGGTGGGACATTGCTCTATAAACTAATTACACGGCACCTATACGACTGTCCCCAAGGGCAACCACGTAGCCATTTTTGAGACAAGGATAACTCTACCACTAACCAAACCAGTGGTAACAGTTGACATCTGAGTCAGATGACCGCCTGTATTACTTGGGATAAATGCAGGGGGTACCCCTTGAGTTAATAGCCAACAAACATTGGCGAATCAAAAGGTTCAGCCGGCCTTTGCCGCCTAGTACCTTTACTACTCAAGCAGGAGTGACGGTGACTGAGTAACTCCAAAGTTAACTCATAGTCACTCTCTTAAACTTAGTATGGAGCCTAAAAGGTATGAGTCGTCCGCCTGTTTTTAGCAAACAGGGGCTCTCAACCATTATTCCTGCTAGGTTAACAACCTATGAGTTAAAAGCCAACAAACATTGGCAAATAAAGGGGAACAACCGGTACCCACCGCTTGATACCTCTACTACTCAGTTACTTGGCGACTAGGTAACAATCATGTTTACTTGGTCACTCCTTAAAAATTTAATATGAAACTAAAAAGGTGTTCATACAGCACCGGCTCACACTAGATTAAATATGGCGGGGAACAGTCGGCCTAGACGGCCTAAAGTCTCTAGCCTAAAAACATGACAAGTAGGAAACCACTTTCCTACTTGGTTAATTTTATATGACGGAACCGCCTGCCTAAAGGGGATTTAGTCTTTAAAATGGTTCGAATACCGATTGGATAAATGGCTGGCTGATCGTCTAGCCTGGAAACAGACAACCAGTCGTCCAGGGGCATAGGCGGCGTGACTAACTATCCGTACTTGTCGGCAACTATCGGCCATGTAAAACAGTCGGTATAGTGTACAATTGGATATCAGAATATTCAATACTTAAACAAATTTGAAGCAAAACAAAAAAAAAATTCATTAAAAAGAAGCCGGTCATTAAAGACCGGCAAAATATTCAGAGCCCCGGCCCCCTGGCCGGGTAAATACAAACAAACGGCACGCAGGCCGTGGAAAGAAGACATAAAGCTTAAGAAGGGGGCAGATCTTCAATATTAGCAGCTGCCGCCTGGTCAGCACTCTTCTTGCTGGACTCGGCTTCAGCTGCATCCTTCTTTGATGCATTACCCCCAAGAGGCACAAGCGCCACTACCGGCTGCTCCTCCTCCTCCAACGCCTCCTCCAACGCCTCTTCCTCAGCAGCCGCCAGGATCTCTTGATTATATCTATCAGAACACTGGCGGTACGTTTTTTCCCATGAGGCAAAGTCGTCATTGGGGAAGAGGCGGCCCCAAGTCATGCGCTGGATTTGAGCAGAGTCTTCCATCATCTCCCGGACCAGCTCTTTCTTTTCTTGCTCGGCCTTTTCCGAGAGCTCCTGAGTAAGACTCTTCTCCTGGGACACCAAGCGTACCTTTACGCTCGCCAAGGATTTCTCCAAGGTTTCTTATGAGGACATCTTTTGGCGAAGAGGTCTCAGCTCGGCCTTGAGGTTGTTGATTGTCGCCTCCTGCTCGCTATTCCTCTTCTGGGCCGCCTCTAACTGAGCCCGGATAGCGGCGGTAGACTGCGCCTGATAATAAAGAATATCAATGGTCAGAACTTCATTTTGGGCAATTTGAAACATTGCCTTATCACAGTCAGAGGCGGCCATAGCTTTTGCAGCCTTTACTGATTAGGGGATTTTGCTCCCACCAATCGGAATGCGCCACGTGGGCCAATCAGGTCCTGCCAAGTGTCCCCCAGTTGGAACTGACAAGGCTTGCCACGTGGCACGCGCTTAATTGTCCACCTTGGACCTGTTATGTCATGATACGCGGCATACTCCATGCCTAATGGAGAAACCGGCCACCTGGGCCCAACTACCGAGGGAAGCCCAATCAGCCCTAGGTTAACCTAAACCTAGGATTGGCACGTTTCCCAAGGTTATAAATACCTCCCTTAATCCTCATTAAGGGGGGATTACGGAAAAAACACATTGATTACACCCAGAGTTACAGGCTGATTACGCTAAAAACTCACATTAAACACTCTCACCTAGAGAGACCCACTCACTTTAATTTCCGCATTAATTACTCCTTAATCAAGTACTAACTTGACCGTTGGAGGCGGAGCTCCCACCACCAGGAGTCTCCGTTGTTTTGCAGGTACAGGCGTCTGATTCTAGTCTCGGAATTGTAACTCTCCCGCAGGACATCAGAAAACCCCGAAACATTTGGCGCCGTCTGTGGGGAGAGTACTTCTGAAATGGCATCCAAGTCTGTACCGACTCCTGAAGAGAGGCGTCCCCTAGAAGACCCTCAAGTTCAGTCGGATCACGATATTGAGAGTGAATTTGAAGTTGAAGCTCACACAACTTCAGACGGGACCCTAAGGGCCCGACGTACCCGTCATACCGAAAGGAGGGAACGGGAACATCTTCAAACTGGAAGTGAGCCAGCAGGCGCACCGCCTGTTCGGCAACAGCCGACTGATGGGTCTGCTCCCATCACAAGGAACGAACTCATGACCTTCATGAGGGACTTCAAGGGAGAGATTCAAGAGTTGATCAACAGGAAGCCGCCTGCTCCACTCAAGGAGCAGTCGGCTAAGAAACCCTCCACTTCACTGAAGAGGAAGCCAGTTCAAGGGCGAGAGGCGACTCCTCATCCTAAATCTAGGAAGCGGGAGCCACCTGCCCTTGATTTCACAAAATTCCGTTTTCCTACAAGAAATAGGAAACCTGTTTGTCATATTCAGGCGGACGGGTCGAGGCAAACATTCACAGACGCTCGGCTACTGCTAGAGCAGAAGAAGAGTGACCGATTGTCAGAGTCGGCCTCTACTTCAAACTTCCAAGACAGTCTGCGAAATACCTCAATGAGGCATACGCAGTCGTATCATGAGAGTCAGTCAGGCGGTACCTCCCGTTAGTCCGGCTTTCATAGCGACCAGGCGGTACCAAACTTACCGTTTGTGCCGCAACAACAGTATTTTTTGCAGCTACCTCCGTTTGGTAGACATGCAGCAAAAAACGTCCAACCTATGGACTGGCAGCTACGGTTTCTTAGACTTGGTGAACAGCCGTCGGCCTTCTCCAAGGAAATTACTGAAGCCGCTCAGCCGGCCAAAGTGAAAAATGTATTAGTAGGCGCCTATGACGGCACTACTAACCCAGAAGACCATCTGATGGCATTCACCAACCTGATGTACCTTCAAGGGTTGGATGATCCCACCTGGTGCAAGTGTTTCCCAGCGACTCTCAAAGGAATCGCACAACAATGGTTCGGCAACCTGCCGACTGGTTGTGTAAATAACTTCAGGACGCTTGCTTATTTATTCACCTCCAACTTCGCCATGAACATCCCTGCGAAGAAAACGACCCTTGATTTAGGAACAATTCAGCAGGGCGAGAAGGAGGGTCTTCGTTCTTACATTAGGCGGTTTAACCTGATGAGAATACAGATTCAAGGGTTACCGGATGAGGTAGCCTATACTGACTTTTTCAGAGGTCTCAAGGACGGGTCGACCTTCAAATTTGACTTGGTCCGAAAGAGGGTGGCGACTCTTCAAGAGGCCTTGATTGAAGCGGAAGCCTATATACAGGCGACTGATCTTTGTACGGTAAAACAGTCGGACGGGAAAAGGTTCGACAAAAGAGAAGGACGCCAGAAACAGTCGTCAAACAAAGATGAGAAGAGAAAAGAGGTCTGGGCGGCTGATTCCTCCAAACAGCCGGCCCAGAAAAAGAAAAAAGAATTCAAACCATACTCCCCAAAGTATGCGTTTAACAAGAATAACCAGTTTATCCTAAAAGAAATCAAGGGACGGATCTCAAATGAGAAGCCGGTCCCCATGAAGGGTTCTGCAAACAACCGGAACCAAGATAAATTCTGTGCTTATCATGATGATGTTGGTCATCACACCAATGACTGCATCAGTCTCATGCGGTATTTGGACCGCCTGGCTGAGCAAGGTGATCTTGACACTTATGTCAAGAAATCCGCAGGGAACACTTCCTCAAAAAAGCAGTCGGCCAAAAAGAATCAACAGGCCGACAGCTCCGATACAGATGATGCAGTCGTCTACACCATTGCAGGCGGCTTCTCAGGAGGCGGCCCCACTATTAGGGGCAAAAAAGACAATATCAGGCGGTTAGATGTAAATTCCGTTCACCAAGAACGGTCGTCCAAATATTCATTCCCTGAGATTGTCATCACTGAAGAAGATCTAGGAGGGGTAAGAGGGCCGCATGACGACCCTATCGTTATTGAATGTAAAGAGCCCAACCAGAGATTTGGCCGAATCCTCATAGATACCGGGAGCTCCTCAGATCTCATCAGTAGCAAATGTCTGTCGAAACTAAAATATCAGACTGATTGCATACATCCGGCCTCCTTCCCTTTAGTAGGGTTTGGAGGAGGAGTCGTCCACCCAGTGGGACGAGTGGATTTACCCATCCGTCTGGGTGAAAAAGAGGAAGGACGACACATGGTAGTTCGTTTCCTGGTAGTAGAGGAACTTTCGGCCTACAACATGATTCTGGGACGACCAACCCTTAATAATTCCAAGGCTGTTATAATCCCATCTCTTATGTTGCTCAAGTTTGAGAGGGATAATGGAACAGTCGGCTCCCTAAGGGGAGATCAGAGGATGGCCCGAGAGTGCTATCTCTCGGATGTCAAGCCCACTGTTATGGCCACTGGGTCAAGTGGTGAAAAAACAGACCTTGACAATGTCAAGAAGATTGCGCCTGTTCAAGAAGCAGGCGGCAAGAAGAGAAAGGCATCCCAGACAGGGGCCGCAAGAAAAGAAAGAAAATAACAATCATTTGCAGAGGAGCGGTCGGATGAGTTCCGCCCTCAGCCGACTGGTGAGCATACGGACCTGATCTTAGACGACTCACGTCCTGATCGAACAGTCAAAGTTGGGACGACTACTCTGAGAGACCTTCGTGACGACTTTCACAAACTATTGAAAGAATACAAGGACACCTTTGCATTCGAAGTCCATGAAATGCCAGGCATTAGTCCTGATCTGGCGGTACATAAACTGGTCGTGGATCCAAAAAAAGAAGCCAGTACGGCAGAAGAAACGGAACCATGGCAAAGAAAGAAGTCAGGCGGCAGCCGCCGAAGTTATAAAATTACTTGATGCAGGGTTCATTCGGCAACGTTACTTTCCAGACTGGGTTGCAAATGTGGTTCTTTTTAAAAATCCGAATGGCACCTGGCGAATGTGTGTAGACTACACAGACTTAAACAAGGCGTGCCCCAAAGACAGTTACCCTCTGCCTAAAATTGATAATCTGGTCGACTCAACAGCCGGCCATGCTTTGATGAGCTTTATGGACGCTTACTCTGGTTTCCATCAAATTCCTTTGTGGAAGAAAGATCAGGAGAAGACGGCCTTCGTCACTGATCAGGGGTTATACTGTTACACGGTCATGCCGTTTGGTCTTAAGAATGCCCTGGCTACCTTCCAGCGAATGATAAACACTGTGTTCTTTGATCAGATTGGGAGAAATGTCAAGGCATACATTGATGATATGATTGTCAAAACTAAACTTCTGAAAGATCATCTGTCGGACCTCCGAGAAACTTTCGCCACACTCAGGCGGCACCATGTCATGCTCAATCCCAAGAAATGTGTATTTGGGGTTGATTCTGGGAAATTTCTCGGATTCCTTATCAATCAGAGAGGAATAGAGGCGAACCCTGAGAAGGTGCAGGCGGTCATTGACATGCAGTCGCCTCGTACCATCCGAGAGGTTCAGAAGTTAACAGGTTGTCTGGCGGCCTTGGGAAGATTTCTAAGCCGATCAGGCGACAAATGCCTATACTTTTTCCAGGCAATTAAGAAAAAGGCAAGGTTTGAATGGGGGCCGGATGCTGAGACGGCCTTCCAGAAATTGAAAGTTCACTTGCATTCCTTGCCGAGGCTGGTCAGCCCTTTTCCCAAAGAAGTACTCTACATGTACCTGGCCGTCTCTGATCATGCGTTAAGCGCTGTTCTCCTTGCTGAAAGAGACGGATGTCAGCTCCCGGTCTACTTTGTCAGTCACGTACTGAATAATGCCGAGTTGAGGTATCCGTTAGTGGAGAAATTTGGTCTTGCACTCTTCATGGCTGTTAAAAAATTGAAGCCCTACTTTTTGGCACATGCAGTCGTCGTGTATACAGACCAACCTATCAAGCGGCCACTGACCATCATGGAGTCATCAGGCCGAATGATCAAATGGGCCATAGAAATACAGAGCCTCGAAGTTACTTTCGAGCCTAGAAAAGCAGTGAAGGGGCAAGCCTTTGCTGACTTTATTGTTGAGATGACTCGTCCTCCTGACTCTCAAGTTCCAGACCAAGTCTAGAAGGTATATGTGGACGGAAGCTCTACTTCAAATGGTTGTGGAGCAGGCGTCATATGTCAGTCGCATGAGGGTGACAGGTACGAGTATGCTCTACGCTTCAGTTTTTAGGCCTCAAACAATGAGGCAGAATATGAAGCTTTACTAGCCGGAATCCGCATGTGCAAGGCGGCAGGGGCCAGAAAAATAGACGCCTGTTCCGATTCACAATTGATAGTGAGTCAGTACAATGGCGAATACGAAGCAACCCATCCGGCCATGATCAAGTATTTACAGGTGGTCCGACAAGCAGTCGGCTCCCTAGAGGATTTCCATCTGATCCAAGTGCCGAGATCAGAAAACAACCAGGCGGATGCACTGTCAAAATTAGCATCATCCGCCTCCTTTGATACTCCTCGAACTGTTTTTTGGGAAGTAATGGAGAAGAGAAGCATCGAGGAAGACCCAATTGGAATCCTAGACAGAAGCTCAACCTGGATGGATCCAATCAGGGCATATCTGGCAAATGGTACCCTGCTGGATGATCATCAACAGGCGGCAGCACTGAAAAAACGAGCAACCTGTTTTGAAATAATAAAGGGAGAACTTCACAAAAGGGGGTACCTTCAACCCTTCTTAAAGTGTGTTACTCCAGAAAAGGGACGAGAGATACTAGACGATCTTCACTCTGGTTACTGTGCTTCCCATATAGGCGGTAGGATGCTTGCTCAACGGGCAAGGCGGCAGGGCTACTTTTGGCCTACTTTAGAAGCAGATGCAATGAGATGGTGAAAAAATGTGACAAGTGCCAAAAGTTTGGCAAGCTAATTCACCGTCCGGCTACTGACCTCACTACCATTCATAGCCCACTACCGTTTGCTAAGTGGGGCATGGACATTCTAGGTCCATATACGCCTGCTACAGGCGGAAGGAGGTACATACTTGTTGCCGTCGACTACTTCACTAAATGGGTAGAGGCGGAGGCTGTAAAGGGAATCAAGACGAAGGATGTAATTTCATTCATTTGGAAAAATGTCATCACTCGGTTCGGGGTTCCCATGTCTATGGTTTTTGATAATGGTCCCCAATTTGAGACGCCTGTTCTCAAAAGCTGGTTGGGTGACCAAGGAATTGCACACTACTTTGCATCTGTCGACCGTCCACAAGCCAACGGCCAGGTAGAAGCCTTTAATAAAATCATCTCAGACGGTCTCAAGAAAAAGATTGAACGAGCAGGCGGCCTATGGGCGGATGAACTACCACATGTTCTCTGGGCCATTAGGACGACTGAAAAAGGGGCGACTGGAGAAACTCCATTCCTCCTAACTTATGGTGCGGAAGCTGTTCTTCCAATAGAACACTACAAGCCAACCCTTCGAGTAATGCTATATGACGAAGAGGCAAACTGGGAAGCCATGTGCCTGGCATTAGACACACTTCCTGAAAGGAGAGGCAATGCTGTCTTGCGCCATGAAATCTACCGCCTGAGAATGACTAGATCATACAACAAAAAAGTACACAGGCGTCCTCTCAAAGTAGGGGACTTTGTACTTAGAAAAATGGAAGCAGTTGGTAGGGCTAATGAGTCTGGCAAACTAACTCCCAACTGGGAAGGACCCTACCGAATCTATGAAGAGGTCAGGGACGGTACCTACCGTCTGGAAACACCAGACGGACGACCGTTGCCTCGAACTTGGAATGTAGACAATCTTAAGAAATATTTCTTTTGAATGATGTAAATAGTCAAGAGCTACTTAATGAAAGTTTGCATACTTACTATTCAATTTTGTACTAAGAGGGGCATGCCTGCTGAAAAAAAGTCGGCGACTCTCCGTGTTTAATTTTTATTTAAGAGGGGCATGTCGTCTGTACCTTTACTGTCGGCTACTCTCTATTGAGTATTTCACTCTATCTTTAGAGGGGCATGCCGTCTGTACCTTTAAAGTCGGCTACTCTCCATTGAGTATTTTATTCACAATAGGGGCATGTCGTCTGGACATATAGTCGGCTACTCTCCATAAGAAGATGGCCGACTGATTCCAAACACATAGCCACCCCCCTAATACTTAGCTAAAAAGATTAGGGCCTGGCCGACCCTGTGCCTAACAGGCGGCTACCCTCCTTTTACTTAGCACCTACGTTCACCAAGAACTTACCAAGGCCACAGGCCGAATGATCAGACCAGGCGCCAAGCCAACTGATCAAATCTTCAAAACTAATACGACCTGTCCCAACATCATAGCAGGCGTCCGGCGGCATCCCTCCGGATGAAATTCGTCGCAGAGAGCAGCTCCCTTTTGGGTGGAACATTGTTCAATAAACTAATTACATGGCACCTATACGACTGTCCCCAAGGGCAAATACGTAGCCGTTTTTGAGACAAGGATAACTCTATCACTAACCAAACCAGTGGTAGCAGTTGACATCTGAGTCAGATGACCGCCTGTATTACTTGGGATAAATGCAGGGGGTACCTCTTGAGTTAATAGCCAACAAACATTGGTGAATCAAGGGGTCTAGCCGGCCTCCGCCGCCTGGTACCTCTAATACTCAAGCAAGAGTGACGGCGACTGAGTAACACCAACGTTAACTCATAGTCACTCCCTCAAACTTGGTATGGAACTTAAAAGGTTTGAGTAGAGCGCCTGTTTTTTGGCAAACAGCGGCACTCAAACCCCTATTCCTACTAGGTAACCTCTTGAGTTAATAGCCAACAAACATTGGCGAATCAAGGGGTCTAGCCGGCCTCCGCCGCCTGGTACCTCTACTACTCAAACAAGAGTGACGGCGACTGAGTAACACCAACGTTAACTCAGTCACTCCCTCAAACTTGGTATGGAACTTAAAAGGTTTGAGTAGACCGCCTGTTTTTTGGCAAACAGTGGCACTCAACCACTACTCCTGCTAGGTTAACAACTTATGAGTTAAAAGCCAACAAACATTGGCGAATAAAGGGGAACAACCGGTACCCACCGCTTGATACCTCTACTAAGGTCCTTGGCAACTAATAATAATGTTCACTTGGTCAGACCACTTTCCTACTTGGTTAAATTTACAAATGACAGGACCGCCTGCCTAAAAAGGATCCAGTCTTTAAAATAGTTCGAATACCGATTGGATAAATGGCCGACTGATCGTCTATCCTGGAAACAGACAACCAGTCGTCCAGGAGCATAGGCGGCGTGACTAACTATCCGTACCTGTTTGCAACTATCGGCCATGTAAAACAGTCGGTCTAGTGAACAATTGGATATTAGAATATTCAATACTTAGACAAATTTGAAGCAAAATAAAAATTCATTAAAAAGAAGCCGGTCATTAAAGACCGGCAAAATATTCAAAGCCCCGGCCCCCCTGGCCGGGTAAATACAAAACAAACGGCACGCAAGCCGTGGAAAGAATACATAAAGCTTAAGAAGGGGGCAGATCTTCAATATTAGCAGCTGCCGCCTGGTCAGCACTCTTCTTGCTGGACTCGGCTTCAGCTGCATCCTTTTTTGATGCATTACCCCGAAGCGGCACAAGCGCCACTACCGGCTCCTCCTCCTCCAACGCTTCCTCCAACGTCTCTTCCTTAGTAGCCGCCAGGATCTCTTGATTATATGTATCAGAACACTGGCGGTACGTTTTTTCCCATGAGGCAAACTCGGCATTGGGGAAGAGGCGGCCCCAAGTCATGCGCTGGATTTGAGCAAAGTCTTCCATCATCTCCCGGACCAGCTCTTTCTTCTGTTGCTCGGCCTTTTCCGAGAGCTCCTGAGTAAGACTCCTCTCCTGGGTCACCAGGCGTTCCTTTACGTTGGCCAAGGATTTCTCTACGGCTTCGTATGAGTACATCTTTAGGCGAAGAGGTTTCAGCTCGGCCTTGAGATTGGTGATGGTCGCCTCCAGCTCGCCATTCCTCTTCTGGGCCGCCTCTAACTGAGCCCGAACAACGGCGGTAGCCTGCGCCTGATAATAAAGAATATCAATGGTCAGAACTTCATTTTGGGCAATTTGAAACATTGCCTTATCACAGTCAGAGGCGGCCATAGCTTTTGCAGCCTTTACCTCTTTGTTCTTCCGGTCAAGCGGCTTGCGAAGGCCGTTCACTCGGAGCAGGGCCTAAGTACAAAGGAACAGGCGTCAGTTTCCAAACAAAAAGAAAACAGGCGTCCTGGAATTCAAATACTCAAAAATATGCTAAGTATACCTCAGCAAGGACCCCTGCAATCCCGTCTAGATCAAGGGTGCCGACACCCCTGACCGTCTCCCTTTCAGCTGGAGGAACGGCCCTGATCATAGACTTGGCCATCTCTACCAAGTCAGGCTCCTGAGGGCCGGCTGCATCAAGCATAAACAAACGGATTAGACCTAGTAAAGAAGGGAGCAAGTCTAAAATTTACAAGGATAATTTCATACTTCTAGGTGGCCCAGCTGGAGTTTTAGAAGAAGTGGCCGGTTGTTTCTCAGCCGCCGCATGTTTCCTGGCATAACCAGGAGAGCTCGCAACAGTCGTCCTCCGGGCCTTGGGGTCCGGCTGTTGGGAAGAAGAAGCTCTTGGAGCGCCCGTCTAAAAAAGAAGAAAAGAGTCAGTATATGCATAAACACAACTCCAAAAAGAGGGTGAAAGGTTCAAAGCCCACCAAGGGTGCCCCCTTGTTGGGGGAGTCGGTTGAAGACTGTTGCATGATGGAGGCCCGCAACATGGCCGCCGCAGTCTTGGAGGCGGTAATTTTGCTCATGGCGTCCGCTGGAAAAACAAATAGCAAAGTTAATAAGTCATAACAAGAAATGCACGGAACAGCAGAGTATGCTGAGGCCACAGGGGCTACCTCTTGAGCACCGACTGCTGAGGCCACAGGCGGCCAAAAAGTACTCGTCGTAGAGCCATTTGAAGCTCGGGACGCAGTGCAGGGGTACTTGCTCTCGTACCCCTGAAGTAGAGTTCACCTTCGACTCTACTTTGAAGAGTCCTTTATCTAGGATCTCTTTCTTAGCCTTGGGGGGAACAGGCAGCATGCTGCGGCCGCCTGCAAGAAGGGGCGGATTCCTGTTCCACCTGTTGAAGCGCTTGTTCAGCTCTGTGTCTAAACTCTCAATGATAAGGAAGGTGCTCTGCCAGTCCTTACATTTGTTTGCTTTACCTCTCTTCATGAGGTAGCCCCTGTGGCTCGTCAATTGATACCAGCCGGTACCGCCTGCCTTAGGGGTCCGGCTGAGGTAGTTCATGTGGGCGAAAGCCTCGAAGTTCGGCTCCACCCCGTGCAGTTCGCACCCGCCACATAGCCGAGTACGTTGACCCAGGAGTTCGGGGCTAACTGACATAACCCCAACTCATACCCATCCAAGATCCGCTGAACAGCCGGATGTAGTGGGAAGCGCAGCCCAGCCTTGATGGTCGCCTCGTAGCAGCCAAAGCAGGCACCATCATAACTGGTACGAGCCGGCCAGACGACTGTGTCTTCTGGATCCGGCACAAACACTAAAAAGTCGGGGCCCATTGTGTGGTTTGCGATAAAGCTCTCCACTTTCTCTTGCATGACTGTGATCCGGCCCCGAGGTACCGTGCAGTAGTAGGGGGTATTTTGCTCTCGGTAAGAGGCGGATGGCTCCGCCCAATTGTCCCCCTTCTCAACTGCGTGAGAAAGCCTCGCCTCTTGTAGGCGGCTGTTTTTCTCTTCTGTGTCCAGAGAGGCATGGCCAGAAGAGCTAGACTCGGAATCGCCCTCTGACGAGTCCGAAGAGGACGACTCCTCCCCTCTCCCGGAGGGGCCCGCCTCCTCTCTTTGAAAAGGAGCATAATTGTTAACTGTTAAATGGGAAGGGGTCACTATGACTCCTCCCTCATAATTGCCGGCTTTCAGGCCGCCTTGTTTCACTTCCACATCTGGCGCCTGGTCAGATGTTTCACTAATCGGCACCCTGTGGGAGGAGCCGTCTGAATTTGAGATCCTAGCAGTCTTTTTCGTTCTGGCCATTCTGCTCTGCATAGACACAGATATAGTCGGACTTTGTATAAAGGGCAAAGATGGGTCCGAAAAAGGGCAGGCGGCACTCCTAGTCCTAGATTCAGCCGTCCCCGGTGACCGGCTGATCACTAACCTAGGTCGTGTCGTGTGCTTCCGTGGTGCCATTTCAAAAAATAAAAAGGAAAATTAAGAGTAAGAGAACTGACAGTTACCTGAACGAGTGACGGTTGATGAAGTTCTGAAAACCCTTTGCAGTCGGCTTGTCAGAACAGGCGGTAGGCAGAAAAGGTCCAAAATGTCAGAGCAAGTTCAGGGGTCCGAATGTTCTCTCACAAAGTTCTCAAGTGTGAAAATGACTCAAGACAACTCTCCCTTATATAGGCGAAGTGAGAAGGCGAAGGGTCACTTTCAGAATTCTAAATTTGGGCGGGAAAATCTTTCGGCCTTTCGCCGACTGACACCTGTAGCAGGCCGTCGCCTGTTATAGTGCAGCACCTGTCATAGGTAACACGTGACCAGTCACGTGCCACCTGTGAGGGGCAAATGATTAGGGGATTTTCCTCCCACCAATCGGAATGCGCCACGTGGGCCAATCAGGTCCTGCCAAGTGTCCCCCAGATGGAACTGACAGGGCTTGCCACGTGGCACGCGCTTATTCGTCCACCTTGGACCTGTTATGTCATGACACGTGGCATACTCCATGCCTAATGGAGAAACCGGCCACCCGGGCCCAACTACCGAGGGAAGCCCAATCAGCCCTAGGTTAACCTAAACCTAGGATTGGCACGTTTCCCAAGGTTATAAATACCTTCCTTAATCCTCATTAAGGGGGGATTACGGAAAAAAAACACATTGATTACACCCAGAGTTACAGGCTGATTACGCTAAAAACTCACATTAAACACTCTCACCTAGAGAGACCCACTCACTTTAATTTCCGCGCATTAATTACTCCTTAATCAAGTACTAACTTGACCGTTGGAGGCGGAGCTCCCACCACCAGGAGTCTCCGTTGTTTTGCAGGTACAAGCGTCCGGTTCCAGTCTCGGAATTGTAACTCTCCAGCAGGACATCAGAAAACCCCGAAACATTTACCTCTTTGTTCTTCCGGTCAAGCGGCTTGCGAAGGCCATTCACTCGGAGCAGGGCCTAAGTACAAAGGGGAACAGGCGTCAGTTTCCAAACAAAAAGAAAACAGGCGTCCTGGAATTCAAATACTCAAAAATATGCTAAGTATACCTCAGCAAGGACCCCTGCAATCCCGTCTAGGTCAAGGGTGCCGACACCCCTGACCGCCTCCCTTTCAGCTGGAGGAACGGCCGTGATCATAGACTTGGCCACCTCGACCAAGTCAGGCTCCTGAGGGCCGGCTGCATCAAGCATAAACAAACGGATTAGACCTAGTAAAGAAGGGAGCAAGTCTAAAATTTACAAGGATAATTTCATACTTCTAGGTTGCCCAGCTGGAGTTTTAGAAGAAGTGGCCGGTTGTTTCTCAGTCGCCGCATGTTTCCTGGCATAACCAAGAGAGCTCGCAACAGTCGTCCTCCGGGCCTTGGGGTCCGGCTGTTGGGAAGAAGAAGCTCTTGGAGCGCCCGTCTAAAAAAGAAGAAAAGAGTCAGTATATGCATAAACACAACTCAAAAAAGAGGGTGAAAGGTTCGAAGCACACCAAGGGTGCCCCCTTGTTGGGGGAGTCGGTTGAAGACTGTTGCATGATGGAGGCCCGCAACATGGCCGCCGCAGTCTTGGAGGCGGTAATTTTGCTCATGGCGTCCGCTGCAAAAACAAAGAGCAAAGTTAATAAGTCATAACAAGAAATGCACGGAACAACAGAGTATGCTGAGGCCACAGGGGCTACCTCTTGAGCACCGACTGCTGAGGCCACAGGCGGCCAAAAAGTACTCGTCGTAGAGCCATTTGAAGCTCGGGACGCAGTGCAGGGGTACTTGCTCTCGTACCCCTGAAGTAGAGTTCACCTTCGACTCTACTTTGAAGAGTCCTTTATCTAGGATCTCTTTCTTAGCCTTGGGGGGAACAGGCGGCATGCTGCGGCCGCCTGCAAGAAGGGGCGGATTCCTGTTCCACCTGTTGAAGCGCTTGTTCAGCTCTGTGTCTGAACTCTCAATGATAAGGAAGGTGCTCCGCCAGTCCTTACATTTGTTTGCTTTACCTCTCTTCATGAGGTAGCCCCTGTGGCTCGTCAATTGATACCAGCCGGTACCGCCTGCCTTAGGGGTCCGGCTGAGGTAGTTCATGTGGGCGAAAGCCTCGAAGTTCGGCTCCACCCCGTGCAGTTCGCACCCGCCACATAGCCGAGTACGTTGACCCAGGAGTTCGGGGCTAACTGCCATAACCCCAACTCATACCCATCCAAGATCCGCTGAACAACCGGATGTAGTGGGAAGCGCAGCCCAGCCTTGATGGCCGCCTCGTAGCAGCTTAAGCAGGCACCATCATAACTGGTACCAGCCGGCCAGACGACTGTGTCTTCTGGATCCGGCACAAACACTAAAAAGTAGGGGGTATTTTGCTCTCGGTGAGAGGCGGATGGCTCCGCCCAATCGTCCCCCTTCTCAACTGCGTGAGAAAGCCTCGCCTCTTGTAGGCGACTGTTTTTCTCTTCTGTGTCCAGGGAAGCATGGCCAGAAGAGCTAGACTCGGAATCGTCCTCTGACGAGTCCAAAGAGGACGACTCATCCCCTCTCCCGGAGGGGCCCGCCTCCTCTCCTTTAAAAGGAGCAGGAGAGAATGTAGAATTGTCAACGGTAAAATGGGAAGGGGTCACTTTGACTCCTCCCTCAGAATTGTCGGCTTTCAAGCCGCTTTGTTTCACTTCCACATCTGGCGCCTGGTCTGATGTTTCACTAATCGGCACCCTGTGGGAGGAGCCGTCTGAGTTTGAGATCCTGGTAGTCTTTTTTGTCCTGGCCATCATTCTCTGCATAGACACAGATACAGTCGGACTTTGTATAAAGGGCAAAGATGGGTCTAGAAAAGGGCAGGCGGCACTCCTAGTCCTAGATTCAGCCGTCCCCGGTGACCGGCTGATCACTAACCTAGGTCGTGTCGTGTGCTTTCGTGATGCCATTTCAAAAAAGAATAAAGTAAAGAGAAAATTAAGAGTAAGAGAACCAACGGTTACCTGAACGAGTGACGATTGATGAAGTCCTGAAAACCCTTTGCAGTCGGCTTGTCAGAGCAGGCGGTAGGCAGAAACGGTCCAAAATGTCAGAGCAAGTTCAGGGGTCCGAATGTTCTCTCACAAATTTTTCAAGTGTGAAAATGACCGAAGTCAACACTCCTTTATATAGGCGAAGTGAGAAGGCGAAGGGTCACTTCCAGAATTCAAAATTTTGGCGGGAGAATCTCTCGGCCTCTCGCCGAGTGACACCTGTAGCAGGTCGTCGCCTGTTACAGGGCGATACCTGTCACAGGTAACACGTGACCAGTCACGTGCCACCTGTGAGGGGCAAATGATTAGGGGATTTTTCCCCACCAATCACCATCTGACAAGTGGACCAATCAGGTTCCGCCATGTGTCTGTCACATGGGCCAATAGGAGCCTGCCACGTGTCAAGCAATGATCCGTCCACCATGGACCAATTACGACACGACACGTGTCCTTCCCATGACACCTGGGATAACCGGTCACCTAGGCCCAACTTCCGAGGGAAGCCCAATCAGCCCAAGGTTAACCTAAACCTAGATTGACACGTTTCCCGAGGTTATAAATACCTCCCTTAATCCTCATTAAGGGGGAAATAACACGCTAAAAAGCAGATTACACACATTAAACACTCTCACCTTGAGAGACCCAATCACTTTAATTTCCGTCGGAGGCGGATCTCCAATCATCCGGAGCATCCGTTTGTTTTGCAAGTACAGGCGTCCGGTTCCAGTCTCGGAATTGTAACTCTCCCGCAGGACATCAGAAAACCCCGAAACACATTTGACTTTAATTTAATTGAAAAAGCTTTATTCGAATGTGTTTGACTTTCATTCGAATCAATTAGCTTTGATGAATGCATTTGACTTTCATTTTATTCAAAAAGCTCTATTTTAATGTGTTTGACTTTCCTTTTATTCGATTAGCTTATATAGAATGTTTTTGACTTTCATTTGGTTTAATTAGCTTTGTTTAATTGTGTTTGACTTTCATTTGATTCAGTTAGCTTTATTGAATGCATTTGACTTTCATTTGATTCAAGAAGATTTGTTTGAATGTGTTTGACTTTCATTTGATTCAATTAGCTTTTCTTGAATGTGTTTGATTTTCATTTGGTTCAATTAGCTTTGTAGAATGCATTTTACTTTCATTTGATAAAATTAGCTTTGTTGAATGCATTTGACTTTCATTTGATTCAGAAAGCTTTGTTGGAATGTGTTTGACTTTCATTTGATTTTATTAGCTTTGTTTGAATGTGTTTGACTTTTATTTGATTCAAAAAGCTTAGTTTGAATGTGTTTGACTTTTATTTGATTCAATTAGCTTTGTTTGAATGTGTTAGACTTTCATTTGATTCGTTTAGCTTTGTAGAATGCATTTGACTTTCATTTGATTTAATTAGCTTTGTTAACGCTCTGTTTGAATGTGTTTGACTTTCATTTGATTCAATTAGGTTTGTATGAATGTGTTTGTCTTTCATTGGATTCAATTAGGTTAGTTTGAATGTGTTGACTTTCATTTGATTCAATTAGCTTTATAGAACGCATTTGACTTTCATTTGATTCAAAAAGCTCTATTTGAATGGTTTTGACTTTCATTTAATTTAATTAGGTTTGTTTGAATGTGTTTCACTTTTATTGGATTCAATTTTGTTTGTTTGAATGTGTTTGACTTTCATTCGATTCAATTCGCTTTGATGAACGCATTTGACTTTCATTTGATTCAAAAAGCTCTATTTGAATGTGTTTGACATTCATTTGATTCAATTAGGTTTTTTTTAAATGTGTTTCACGTTCATTGGATTCAATTAGGTTTGTTTGAATGTGTTTGACTTTCATTCGATTCAATTAGCTTTGATAAATGCATTTGACTTTCATTTGATTAAAAAAGCTCTTATTGAATGTGTTTGACTTTCATTTGATTCAATTAGCTTTATTGAATGTATTTGACTTTCATTTGATTCAAGAAGATGTGTTTGAATGTGTTTGACTTTCATTTGATTCAATTAGCTTTGCTTGAACGTGTTTGACTTTCATTTGATTCAATTAGCTTTGTAGAATGCATTTGACTTTCATTTGATTAAATTAGCTTTGTTGAATACATTTGACTTTCATTTGATTCAGAAAGCTTTGTATGAATGTGTTTGACTTTCATTTGATTTAATTAGCTTAGTTTGAAAGTGTTTGACTTTTATTTGATTCAAAAAGCTTTGTTTGAATGTGTTTGACTTTCATTTGATTCAATTAGGTTTGTTTGAATGTGTTTGACTTTCATTTGATTCTTTAACTTTGTAGAACGCATTTGACTTTCATTTGATTTAATTAGCTTTGTTGAACGCAATTGATTTTCATTTGATTCAGAAAGCTTTATTAGAATGTGTTTAACTTTCATTTGATTCAATTTGCTTTATAGAATGCATTTGACTTTCATTTGATTCAAAAAGCTCTGTTTGAATGTGTTTGACTTCCATTTGATTTAATTAAGTTTGTATGAATGTGTTTGACTTTCATTCGATTCAATTAGGTTTGTTTGAATGTGTTTGACTTTCATTTGATTCAATTAGGTTTGTTTGAATGTGTTTGACTTTCATTGGATTCAATTAGGTTTGTTAGAATGTGTTTGCCTCTCATTTGATTCAATTAGCTTTGTTGAATGCATTAGACTTTAATTTGATTCAAAAAGCTTTTTTTGAATGTGTTTGAATTTCATTTGATTCAATTAGCTTTTTACAATGCATTTGACTTTCATTTGATTTAATTAGCTTTGTTAAATGTACTTGACTTTCGTTTGATTCAGAAAGCTTTGTTTGAATGTGTTTGACTTTCATTTGATTTAATTAACTTTGTTTGAATGTGTTTAACTTTTATTTAATTCGTTTAGCTTTGTAGAATGCATTTGATTTTAATTTGATTCAAAAAGCTTTATTTGAATGTGTTTGACTTTCATTCGAATCAATTAGCTTTGATGAATGCATTTGACTTTCATTTTATTCAAAAAGCTCCGTTTGAATGTGTTTGACTTTCCTTTGATTCAATTAGCTTATATAGAATGTGTTTGACTTTTATTTGATTCAACAAGCTTTGTTTGAATGTGTTTGACATTCTTTTTATTTAATTAGCTTTGTTTGAATGTGTTTGACTTTCATTTGATTTAATTAGCTTTGTTAAATGTACTTGACTTTCGTTTAATTCAGAAAGCTTTGTTTGAATGTGTTTGACTTTCATTTGATTTAATTAACTTTGTTTGAATGTGTTTGACTTTTATTTGATTCAACAAGCTTTGTTTGAATGTGTTTGACATTCTTTTTATTTAATTAGCTTTGTTTGAATGTGTTTGACTTGCATTTGATTCAATTAGCTTTGTACAATGCATTTGACTTTCATTTGATTTAATTAGATTTTTTAAATGTGTTTGACTTTCATTTGATTCAGAAAGCTTTGTTTGAATGTGTTTGACTTTGATTTGATTCGTTTAGCTTTGTAGAATGCATTTGACTTTAATTTGATTGAAAAAGCTTTATTCGAATGTGTTTGACTTTCATTAGAATCAATTATCTTTGATGAATGCATTTGACTTTCATTTTATTCAAAAAGCTCTGTTTGAATGTGTTTGACTTTCCTTTGATTCAATTAGCTTATATAGAATGTGTTTGACTTTCATTTGATTTAATTAGCTTTGTTTAATTGTGTTTGACTTTCAATTGATTCAGTTACCTTTATTGAATGCATTTGACTTTCATTTGATTCAAGAAGATTTGTTTGAATGTGTTTGACTTTCATTTGATTCAATTAGCTTTTCTTGAATGTGTTTGACTTTCATTTGATTCGTTTAGCTTTGTAGAATGCATTTGACTTTCATTTGATTTAATTAGCTTTGTTAACGCTCTGTTTGAATGTGTTTGACTTTCATTTGATTTAATTAGGTTTGTTTGAATGTGTTTGTCTTTCATTGGATTCAATTAGGTTAGTTTGAATGTGTTGACTTTCATTTGATTCAATTAGCTTTATAGAATGCATTTGACTTTCATTTGATTCAAAAAGCTCTATTTGAATGATTTTGACTTTCATTTAATATAATTAGGTTTGTTTGAATGTGTTTGACTTTTATTGGATTCAATTTTGTTTGTTTGAAAGTGTTTGACTTTCATTCGATTCAATTCGCTTTGATGAACGCATTTGACTTTCATTTGATTCAAAAAGCCCTGTTTGATTGTGTTTGACATTCATTTGATTCAATTAGGTTTTTTTAAATGTGTTCGACGTTCATTGGATTCAATTAGGTTTGTTTGAATGTGTTTGACTTTCATTCGATTCAATTAGCTTTGATAAATGCATTTGACTTTCATTTGATTAAAAAAGCTCTTATTGAATGTGTTTGACTTTCATTTGATTCAATTAGCTTTATTGAATGTATTTGACTTTCATTTGATTCAAGAAGATGTGTTTGAATGTGTTTGACTTTCATTTGATTCAATTAGCTTTGCTTGAACGTGTTTGACTTTCATTTGATTCAATTAGCTTTGTAGAATGCATTTGACTTTCATTTGATTAAATTAGCTTTGTTGAATACATTTGACTTTCATTTGATTCAGAAAGCTTTGTATGAATGTGTTTGACTTTCATTTGATTTAATTAGCTTAGTTTGAAAGTGTTTGACTTTTATTTGATTCAAAAAGCTTTGTTTGAATGTGTTTGACTTTCATTTGATTCAATTAGGTTTGTTTGAATGTGTTTGACTTTCATTTGATTCGTTTAACTTTGTAGAACGCATTTGACTTTCATTTGATTTAATTAGCTTTGTTGAACGCAATTGACTTTCATTTGATTCAGAAAGCTTTATTTGAATGTGTTTGACTTTCGTTTGATTCAATTAACTTTATATAATGCATTTGACTTTCATTTGATTCAAAAAGCTCTGTTTGAATGTGTTTGACTTCCATTTGATTTAATTAAGTCTGTTTGAATGTGTTTGACTTTCATTCGATTCAATTAGGTTTGTTCGAATGTGTTTGACTTTCATTTGATTCAATTAGGTTTGTTTGAATGTGTTTAACTTTCATTGGATTCAATTAGGTTTGTTAGAATATGTTTGCCTCTCATTTGATTCAATTAGCTTTTTTGAATGCGTTAGACATAAATTTGATTCAAAAAGCTTTTTTTGAATGTGTTTGAATTTCATTTGATTCAATTAGCTTTTTACAATGCATTTGACTTTCATTTGATTTAATTAGCTTTGTTAAATGTACTTGACTTTTGTTTGATTCAGAAAGCTTTGTTTGAATGTGTTTGACTTTCATTTGATTTAATTAACTTTGTTTGAATGTGTTTGACTTTTATTTGATTCAAAAAGCTTTGTTTGAATGTGTTTGACTTTCATTTGATTCAACTAGGTTTGTTTGAATGTGTTTGACATTCTTTTTATTTAATTAGCTTTGTTTGAATGTGTTTGACTTTCATTTGATTCAATTAGCTTTGTACAATGCATTTGACTTTCATTTGATTTAATTAGATTTATTAAATGTGTTTGACTTTCATTTGATTCAGAAAGCTTTGTTTAAATGTGTTTCACTTTCATTAGATTTAATTAGCTTTGTTTGAATGTGTTTGACTTTGATTTGATTCGTTTAGCTTTGTAGAATGCATTTGACTTTAATTTGATTGAAAAAGCTTTATTTGAATGTGTTTGAATTTCATTCGAATCAATTAGCTTTGATGAATGCATTTGACTTTCATTTTATTCAAAAAGCTCTGTTTGAATGTGTTTGACTTTCCTTTGATTCAATTAGCTTATATAGAATGTGTTTGACTTTCATTTGATTTAATTAGCTTTGTTTAACTGTGTTTGACTTTCATTTGATTCAGTTAGCTTTATTGAATGCATTTGACTTTCATTTGATTCAAAAAGATTTGTTTGAATGTGTTTGACTCTCATTTGATTCAATTAGGTTTTCTTGAATGTGTTTGACTTTCGTTTGATTCAATTAGCTTTGTAGAATGCATTTTACTTTCATTTGATTAAATTAGCTTTGTTGAATGTATTTGACTTTCATTTGATTCAGAAAGCTTTGTTGGAATGTGTTTGACTTTCATTTGATTTAATTAGCTTTGTTTGAATGTGTTTGACTTTTATTTGATTCAAAAAGCTTTGTTTGAATGTGTTTGAATTTCATTTAATTCAATTAGCTTTCTTTGAATGTGTTTGACTTTCATTTGATTCGTTTTGCTTTGTAGAATGCATTTGACTTTCATTTGATTTAATTAGCTTTGTTAACGCTCTGTTTGAATGTGTTTGACTTTCATTTGATTCAATTAGGTTTGTTTGAATGATTTTGTCTTTCATTGGATTCAAATAGGTTAGTTTGAATGTGTTGACTTTCATTTGATTCAATTAGCTTTATAGAATGCATTTGACTTTCATTTGATTCAAAAACCTCTATTTGAATGATTTTGTCTTTCTTTTAATTTAATTAGGTTTGTTTGAATGTGTTTGACTTTTATTGGATTCAATTTGGTTTGTTTGAATGTGTTTGACTTTCATTCGATTCAATTAGCTTTGATGAACGCATTTGATTTTCATTTGATTCAAAAAGCTCTGTTTGATTGTGTTTGACATTCATTTGATTCAATTAGGTTTTTTTTAATGTGTTTGACGTTCATTGGATTCAATTAGGTTTGTTTGAATGTGTTTGACTTTCATTCGATTCAATTAGCTTTGATAAATGCATTTGACTTTCATTTGATTAAAAAAGCTCTGTTTGAATGTGTTTGACTTTCATTTGATTCAATTAGCTTTATTGAATGTATTTGACTTTTATTTGATTCAAGAAGATGTGTTTGAATGTGTTTGACGTTCATTTGATACAATTAGCTTTGCTTGAACGTGTTTGACTTTCATTTGATTCAATTAGCTTTGTAGAATGCATTTGACTTTCATTTGATTAAATTAGCTTTGTTGAATACATTTGACTTTCATTTGATTCAGAAAGCTTTGTATGATTGTGTTTGACTTTCATTTGATTTAATTAGCTTAGTTTGAAAGTGTTTGACTTTTATTTGATTCAAAAAGCGTTGTTTGAATGTGTTTGACTTTCATTTGATTCAATTAGGTTTGTTTGAATGTGTTTGACTTTCATTTGATTCGTTTAACTTTGTAGAACGCATTTGACTTTCATTTGATTTAATTAGCTTTGTTGAACGCAATTGACTTTCATTTGATTCAGAAAGCTTTATTTGAATGTGTTTGACTTTCATTTGATTCAATTAGCTTTATAGAATGCATTTGACTTTCATTTGATTCAAAAAGCTCTGTTTGAATGTGTTTGACTTCCATTTGATTTAATTAAGTTTGTTTGAATGTGTTTGACTTTCATTCGATTCAATTAGGTTTGTTTGAATGTGTTTGACATTCATTTGATTCAATTAGGTTTGTTTGAATGTGTTTGACTTTCATTGGATTCAATTAGGTTTGTTAGAATGTGTTTGCCTCTCATTTGATTCAATTAGCTTTGTTGAATGCATTAGACTTTAATTTGATTCAAAAAGCTTTTTTTTTAATGTGTTTGAATTTCATTTGATTCAATTAGCTTTTTACAATGCATTTGACTTTCATTTGATTTAATTAGCTTTGTTAAATGTACTTGACTTTCGTTTGATTCAGAAAGCTTTGTTTGAATGTGTTTGACATTCATTTGATTTAATTAACTTTGTTTGAATGTGTTTGACTTTTATTTGATTCAACAAGCTTTGTTTGAATGTGTTTGACATTCTTTTTATTTAATTAGCTTTGTTTGAATGTGTTTGACTTTCATTTGATTCAATTAGCTTTGTACAATGCATTTGACTTTCATTTGATTTAATTAGATTTATTAAATGTGTTTGACTTTCATTTGATTCAGATAGCTTTGTTTGAAAGTGTTTGACTTTCATTTGATTTAATTAGCTTTGTTTGAATGTGTTTGACTTTGATTAGCTGTATAGAATGCATTTGACTTTCATTTGATTCAAGAAGATTTGTTTGAATGTGTTTGACTTTTATTGGATTCTATTTGGTTTGTTTTAATGTGTTTGACTTTCATTCGATTCAATTAGCTTTGATGAACGCATTTGACTTTCATTTGATTCCAAAAGCTCTGTTTGATTGTGTTTGACTTTCAATTGATTCAATTAGGTTTTTTTAAATGTGTTTGACTTACATTTGATTTAATTAGCTTAGTTTGAAAGTGTTTGACTTTTATTTGATTCAAAAAGCTTTGTTTGAATGTGTTTGACTTTCATTTGATTCAATTAGGTTTGTTTGAATGTGTTTGACTTTCATTTGATTCGTTTAACTTTGTAGAACGCATTTGACTTTCATTTGATTTAATTAGCTTTGTTGAACGCAATTGACTTTCATTTGATTTAGAAAGCTTTATTTGAATGTGTTTGACTTTCATTTGATTCAATTAGCTTTGTAGCATGCATTTGACTTTCATTTGATTCAAAAAGCTCTGTTTGAATGTGTTTGACTTTCATTTGATTTAATTAAGTTTGTTTGAATGTGTTTGACTTTCATTCGATTCAATTAGGTTTGTTTGAATGTGTTTGACTTTCATTTGATTCAATTAGGTTTGTTTGAATGTGTTTGACTTTCATTAAATTCAATTAGCATTGTTAGAATGTGTTTGCCTTTCATTTGATTCATATAGCTTTGTTGAATGCATTAGACTTTAATTTGATTCAAAAAGCTTTATTTGAATGTGTTTGTATTTCATTTGATTTAATTAGCTTTGTTTGAATGTGTTTGACTTTAATTAGCTTTGTAGAACGCATTTGACTTTCATTTGATTTAATTAGCTTTGTTGAACGCAATTGACTTTCATTTGATTTAGAAAGCTTTATTTGAATGTGTTTGACTTTCATTTGATTCAATTAGCTTTATAGAATGCATTTGACTTTCATTTGATTCAAAAAGCTCTGTTTGAATGTGTTTGACTTCCATTTGATTTAATTAAGTTTGTTTGAATGTGTTTGACTTTCATTCGATTCAATTAGGTTTGTTTGAATGTGTTTGACTTTCATTTGATTCAATTAGGTTTGTTTGAATGTGTTTGACTTTCATTAAATTCAATTAGGTTTGTTAGAATGTGTTTGCCTTTCATTTGATTCAATTAGCTTTGTTGAATGCATTAGACTTTATTTTCATTCAAAAAGTTTTATTTGAATGTGTTTGACTTTCATTTGATTTAATTAGCTTTGTTTAAATGTGTTTGACTTTAATTAGCTTTGTAGAATGCATTTGACTTTCATTTGATTCAAGAAGATTTGTTTGAATGTGTTTGACTTTTATTGGATTCAATTTGATTTGTTTGAATGTGTTTGACTTTCATTCGATTCAATTAGCTTTGATGAACGCATTTGACTTTCATTTGATTCCAAAAGCTCTGTTTGATTGTGTTTGACTTTCATTTGATTCAATTAGGTTTTTTTAAATGTGTTTGACTTTCATTTGATTTAATTAGCTTAGTTTGAAAGTGTTTGACTTTGATTTGATTCAAAAAGCTTTGTTTGAATGTGTTTGACTTTCATTTGATTTAATTAATTCTGTTTGAATGTGTTTGACTTTCATTCGATTCAATTAGGTTTGTTCGAATGTGTTTGACTTTCATTTGATTCAATTAGGTTTGTTTGAATGTGTTTGACTTTCATTTGATTCAATTAACTTTATAGAATGCATTTGACTTTCATTAAATTCAAAAAGCTCTGTTTGAATGTGTTTGACTTCCATTTGATTTAATTAAGTTTGATTGAATGTGTTTGACTTTCATTTGATTCAATTAGGTTTGTTTGAATGTGTTTGACTTTCATTGGATTCAATTAGGTTTGTTAGAATGTGTTTGCCTCTCATTTAATTCAATTAGCTTTGTTGAATGCATTAGACTTTAATTTGATTCAAAATGCTTTTTTTGAATGTGTTTGAATTTCATTTGATTCAATTAGCTTTTTACAATGCATTTGACTTTCATTTGATTTAATTAGCTTTGTTAAATGTACTTGACTTTCGTTTGATTTAGAAAGCTTTGTTTGAATGTGTTTGACTTTCATTTGATTTAATTAACTTTGTTTGAATGTGTTTGACTTTTATTTGATTCAACAAGCTTTGTTTGAATGTGTTTGACATTCTTTTTATTTAATTAGCTTTGTTTGAATGTGTTTGACTTTCATTTGATTCAAAAAGCTTTGTTTGAATGTGTTTGACTTTCATTTGATTCAATTAGGTTTTTTGAATGTGTTTGACTTTCATTTGATTCGTTTAACTTTGTAGAACGCATTTGACTTTCATTTGATTTAATTAGCTTTGTTGAACGCAATTGACTTTCATTTGATTCAGAAAGCTTTATTTGAATGTGTTTGACTTTCATTTGATTCAATTAGCTTTATAGAAGGCATTTGACTTTCATTTGATTCAAAAAGCTCTGTTTGAATGTGTTTGACTTCCATTTGATTTAATTAAGTTTGTTTGAATGTGTTTGACTTTCATTCGATTCAATTAGGTTAGTTTGAATGTGTTTGACTTTTATTTGATTCAATTAGGTTTGTTTGAATGTGTTTGACTTTCATTTGATTTAATTTAACTTTGTTTGAACGTGTTTGACTTTTATTTGATTCAACAAGCTTTGTTTGAATGTGTTTGACTTTCTTTTCATTTAATTAGGTTTGTTTGAATGTGTTTGACTTTCATTTGATTCAATTAACTTTGTACAATGCATTTGACTTTCATTTGATTTAATTAGATTTATTAAATGTATTTGACTTTCATTTGATTCAGAAAGCTTTGTTTGAATGTGTTTGACTTTCATTTGATTTAATTAGCTTTTTTTGAATGTGTTTGACTTTGATTTGATTCGTTTAGCTTTGTAGAATGCATTTGACTTTAATTTGTATTAATTAGCTTTGTTGAACGCAATTGACTTTCATTTGATTCAGAAAGCTTTATTTAAATGTGTTTGACTATCATTTGATTCAATTAGCTTTATAGAATGCATTTGACTTTCATTTGATTATAAAAGCTCTGTTTGAATGTGTTTGACTTCCATTTGATTTAATTAAGTTTGTTTGAATGTGTTTGACTTTCATTCGATTCAGTTAGGTTTGTTTGAATATGTTTGACTTTCATTTGATTCAATTAGGTTTGTTTGAATGTGTTTGACTTTCATTGGATTCAATTAGGTTTGTTAGAATGTGTTTTCCTCTCATTTGATTCAATTAGCTTTGTTGAATGCATTAGACTTTAATTTGATTCAAAAAGCTTTTTTAGAATGTTTTTTACATTCATTTGATTCAATAAGCTTTGTTTGAGTGTGTTCGACTTTTATATGATTCAAAAAGTTTTGTTTGAATGTGTTTGACTTTCATTTTATTCAATTAGCTTTGTTTGAATATGTTTGACTTTCATTTTATTCAATTAGCTTTATTGAATGCATTTGACTTTTATTTTATTAAAAAAGATTTGTTTGAATGTGATTAACTTTCATTTGTTTCAGTTAGCTTTGTTTGAATGTGTTTGACTTCCATTTGATTCAATTACCTTTGTAGAATGCATTTAACTTTCATGTGATTCGAAAAGCTTTGTTTGAATGTGTTTGACTATCATTTGATTCAATTAGCTTTGTACAATGCATTTGACTTTTATTTGATTAAATTAGCTTTGTTGAATGCATTTGACTTTCATTTGATTCAGAAAGCTTTGTTGGAATGTGTTTGACTTTCATTTGGTTTGATTAGCTTTGTTTGAATGTGTTTGACTTTTATTTGATTCAAAAAGCTTTGTTTGAATGTGTTTGACTTTCATTTGATTCAATTATCTTTGTTTGAATGTGTTTGACTTTCATTTGATTCGTTTAGCTTTGTAGAATGCATTTGACTTTCATTTGATTTAATTAGCTTTGTTAACGCTCTGTTTGAATGTGTTTGACTTTCATTTGATTCAACTAGGTTTGTTTGAATGTGTTTGTCTTTCATTGGATTCAATTAGGTTTGTTTGAATGTGTTGACTTTCATTTGATTCAATTAGCTTTATAGAATGCATTTGAGTTTCATTATATTCAAAAAGCTCTGTTTGAATGATTTTGACTTTCATTTAATTTAATTAGGTTTGTTTGAATGTGTTTGACTTTTATTGGATTCAATTTGGTTTGTTTGAATGTGTTTGACTTTCATTCGATTCAATTAGCTTTGATGAACGCATTTGACTTTCATTTGATTCCAAAAGCTCTGTTTGATTGTGTTTGACTTTCATTTGATTCAATTAGGTTTTTTTAAATGTGTTTGACTTTCATTTGATTTAATTAGCTTAGTTTGAAAGTGTTTGACTTTTATTTGATTCAAAAAGCTTTGTTTGAATGTGTTTGACTTTCATTTGATTCAATTAGGTTTGTTTGAATGTGTTTGACTTTCATTTGATTCGTTTAACTTTGTAGAACGCATTTGACTTTCATTTGATTTAATTAGCTTTGTTGAACGCAATTGACTTTCATTTGATTCAGAAAGCTTTATTTGAATGTGTTTGACTTTCGTTTGATTCAATTAAATTTATATAATGCATTTGACTTTCATTTGATTCAAAAAGCTCTGTTTGAATGTGTTTGACTTCCATTTGATTTAATTAAGTCTGTTTGAATGTGTTTGACTTTCATTCGATTCAATTAGGTTTGTTCGAATGTGTTTGACTTTCATTTGATTCAATTAGGTTTGTTTGAATGTGTTTGACTTTTATTTGATTCAATTAGGTTTGTTTGAATGTGTTTGACTTTCATTTGATTTAATTTAACTTCGTTTGAATGTGTTTGACTTTTATTTGATTCAACAAGCTTTGTTTGAATGTGTTTGACTTTCTTTTTATTTAATTAGCTTTGTTTGAATGTGTTTGAATTTCATTCGATTCAATTAGCTTTCTTTGAATGTATTTGACTTTCATTTGATTCGTTTAGCTTTGTAGAATGCATTTGACTTTCATTTGATTTAATTAGCTTTGTTAACGCTCTGTTTGAATGTGTTTGACTTTCATTTGATTCAATTAGCTTTATAGAATGCATTTGACTTTCATTTGATTCAAAAACCTCTATTTGAATGATTTTGTCTTTCTTTTAATTTAATTAGGTTTGTTTGAATGTGTTTGACTTTTATTGGATTCAATTTGGTTTGTTTGAATGTGTTTGACTTTCATTCGATTCAATTAGCTTTGATGAACGCATTTGATTTTCATTTGATTCAAAAAGCTCTGTTTGATTGTGTTTGACATTCATTTGATTCAATTAGGTTTTTTTTAATGTGTTTGACGTTCATTGGATTCAATTAGGTTTGTTTGAATGTGTTTGACTTTCATTCGATTCAATTAGCTTTGATAAATGCATTTGACTTTCATTTGATTAAAAAAGCTCTGTTTGAATGTGTTTGACTTTCATTTGATTCAATTAGCTTTATTGAATGTATTTGACTTTTATTTGATTCAAGAAGATGTGTTTGAATGTGTTTGACGTTCATTTGATACAATTAGCTTTGCTTGAACGTGTTTGACTTTCATTTGATTCAATTAGCTTTGTAGAATGCATTTGACTTTCATTTGATTAAATTAGCTTTGTTGAATACATTTGACTTTCATTTGATTCAGAAAGCTTTGTATGATTGTGTTTGACTTTCATTTGATTTAATTAGCTTAGTTTGAAAGTGTTTGACTTTTATTTGATTCAAAAAGCGTTGTTTGAATGTGTTTGACTTTCATTTGATTCAATTAGGTTTGTTTGAATGTGTTTGACTTTCATTTGATTCGTTTAACTTTGTAGAACGCATTTGACTTTCATTTGATTTAATTAGCTTTGTTGAACGCAATTGACTTTCATTTGATTCAGAAAGCTTTATTTCAATGTGTTTGACTTTCATTTGATTCAATTAGCTTTATAGAATGCATTTGACTTTCATTTGATTCAAAAAGCTCTGTTTGAATGTGTTTGACTTCCATTTGATTTAATTAAGTTTGTTTGAATGTGTTTGACTTTCATTCGATTCAATTAGGTTTGTTTGAATGTGTTTGACATTCATTTGATTCAATTAGGTTTGTTTGAATGTGTTTGACTTTCATTGGATTCAATTAGGTTTGTTAGAATGTGTTTGCCTCTCATTTGATTCAATTAGCTTTGTTGAATGCATTAGACTTTAATTTGATTCAAAAAGCTTTTTTTTTAATGTGTTTGAATTTCATTTGATTCAATTAGCTTTTTACAATGCATTTGACTTTCATTTGATTTAATTAGCTTTGTTAAATGTACTTGACTTTCGTTTGATTCAGAAAGCTTTGTTTGAATGTGTTTGACATTCATTTGATTTAATTAACTTTGTTTGAATGTGTTTGACTTTTATTTGATTCAACAAGCTTTGTTTGAATGTGTTTGACATTCTTTTTATTTAATTAGCTTTGTTTGAATGTGTTTGACTTTCATTTGATTCAATTAGCTTTGTACAATGCATTTGACTTTCATTTGATTTAATTAGATTTATTAAATGTGTTTGACTTTCATTTGATTCAGATAGCTTTGTTTGAAAGTGTTTGACTTTCATTTGATTTAATTAGCTTTGTTTGAATGTGTTTGACTTTGATTAGCTGTATAGAATGCATTTGACTTTCATTTGATTCAAGAAGATTTGTTTGAATGTGTTTGACTTTTATTGGATTCTATTTGGTTTGTTTTAATGTGTTTGACTTTCATTCGATTCAATTAGCTTTGATGAACGCATTTGACTTTCATTTGATTCCAAAAGCTCTGTTTGATTGTGTTTGACTTTCAATTGATTCAATTAGGTTTTTTTAAATGTGTTTGACTTACATTTGATTTAATTAGCTTAGTTTGAAAGTGTTTGACTTTTATTTGATTCAAAAAGCTTTGTTTGAATGTGTTTGACTTTCATTTGATTCAATTAGGTTTGTTTGAATGTGTTTGACTTTCATTTGATTCGTTTAACTTTGTAGAACGCATTTGACTTTCATTTGATTTAATTAGCTTTGTTGAACGCAATTGACTTTCATTTGATTTAGAAAGCTTTATTTGAATGTGTTTGACTTTCATTTGATTCAATTAGCTTTGTAGCATGCATTTGACTTTCATTTGATTCAAAAAGCTCTGTTTGAATGTGTTTGACTTTCATTTGATTTAATTAAGTTTGTTTGAATGTGTTTGACTTTCATTCGATTCAATTAGGTTTGTTTGAATGTGTTTGACTTTCATTTGATTCAATTAGGTTTGTTTGAATGTGTTTGACTTTCATTAAATTCAATTAGGTTTGTTAGAATGTGTTTGCCTTTCATTTGATTCATATAGCTTTGTTGAATGCATTAGACTTTAATTTGATTCAAAAAGCTTTATTTGAATGTGTTTGTATTTCATTTGATTTAATTAGCTTTGTTTGAATGTGTTTGACTTTAATTAGCTTTGTAGAACGCATTTGACTTTCATTTGATTTAATTAGCTTTGTTGAACGCAATTGACTTTCATTTGATTTAGAAAGCTTTATTTGAATGTGTTTGACTTTCATTTGATTCAATTAGCTTTATAGAATGCATTTGACTTTCATTTGATTCAAAAAGCTCTGTTTGAATGTGTTTGACTTCCATTTGATTTAATTAAGTTTGTTTGAATGTGTTTGACTTTCATTCGATTCAATTAGGTTTGTTTGAATGTGTTTGACTTTCATTTGATTCAATTAGGTTTGTTTGAATGTGTTTGACTTTCATTAAATTCAATTAGGTTTGTTAGAATGTGTTTGCCTTTCATTTGATTCAATTAGCTTTGTTGAATGCATTAGACTTTATTTTCATTCAAAAAGTTTTATTTGAATGTGTTTGACTTTCATTTGATTTAATTAGCTTTGTTTAAATGTGTTTGACTTTAATTAGCTTTGTAGAATGCATTTGACTTTCATTTGATTCAAGAAGATTTGTTTGAATGTGTTTGACTTTTATTGGATTCAATTTGATTTGTTTGAATGTGTTTGACTTTCATTCGATTCAATTAGCTTTGATGAACGCATTTGACTTTCATTTGATTCCAAAAGCTCTGTTTGATTGTGTTTGACTTTCATTTGATTCAATTAGGTTTTTTTAAATGTGTTTGACTTTCATTTGATTTAATTAGCTTAGTTTGAAAGTGTTTGACTTTGATTTGATTCAAAAAGCTTTGTTTGAATGTGTTTGACTTTCATTTGATTTAATTAATTCTGTTTGAATGTGTTTGACTTTCATTCGATTCAATTAGGTTTGTTCGAATGTGTTTGACTTTCATTTGATTCAATTAGGTTTGTTTGAATGTGTTTGACTTTCATTTGATTCAATTAACTTTATAGAATGCATTTGACTTTCATTAAATTCAAAAAGCTCTGTTTGAATGTGTTTGACTTCCATTTGATTTAATTAAGTTTGATTGAATGTGTTTGACTTTCATTTGATTCAATTAGGTTTGTTTGAATGTGTTTGACTTTCATTGGATTCAATTAGGTTTGTTAGAATGTGTTTGCCTCTCATTTAATTCAATTAGCTTTGTTGAATGCATTAGACTTTAATTTGATTCAAAATGCTTTTTTTGAATGTGTTTGAATTTCATTTGATTCAATTAGCTTTTTACAATGCATTTGACTTTCATTTGATTTAATTAGCTTTGTTAAATGTACTTGACTTTCGTTTGATTTAGAAAGCTTTGTTTGAATGTGTTTGACTTTCATTTGATTTAATTAACTTTGTTTGAATGTGTTTGACTTTTATTTGATTCAACAAGCTTTGTTTGAATGTGTTTGACATTCTTTTTATTTAATTAGCTTTGTTTGAATGTGTTTGACTTTCATTTGATTCAAAAAGCTTTGTTTGAATGTGTTTGACTTTCATTTGATTCAATTAGGTTTTTTGAATGTGTTTGACTTTCATTTGATTCGTTTAACTTTGTAGAACGCATTTGACTTTCATTTGATTTAATTAGCTTTGTTGAACGCAATTGACTTTCATTTGATTCAGAAAGCTTTATTTGAATGTGTTTGACTTTCATTTGATTCAATTAGCTTTATAGAAGGCATTTGACTTTCATTTGATTAAAAAAGCTCTGTTTGAATGTGTTTGACTTCCATTTGATTTAATTAAGTTTGTTTGAATGTGTTTGACTTTCATTCGATTCAATTAGGTTAGTTTGAATGTGTTTGACTTTTATTTGATTCAATTAGGTTTGTTTGAATGTGTTTGACTTTCATTTGATTTAATTTAACTTTGTTTGAACGTGTTTGACTTTTATTTGATTCAACAAGCTTTGTTTGAATGTGTTTGACTTTCTTTTCATTTAATTAGGTTTGTTTGAATGTGTTTGACTTTCATTTGATTCAATTAACTTTGTACAATGCATTTGACTTTCATTTGATTTAATTAGATTTATTAAATGTATTTGACTTTCATTTGATTCAAAAAGCTTTGTTTGAATGTGTTTGACTTTCATTTGATTTAATTAGCTTTTTTTGAATGTGTTTGACTTTGATTTGATTCGTTTAGCTTTGTAGAATGCATTTGACTTTAATTTGTATTAATTAGCTTTGTTGAACGCAATTGACTTTCATTTGATTCAGAAAGCTTTATTTAAATGTGTTTGACTATCATTTGATTCAATTAGCTTTATAGAATGCATTTGACTTTCATTTGATTATAAAAGCTCTGTTTGAATGTGTTTGACTTCCATTTGATTTAATTAAGTTTGTTTGAATGTGTTTGACTTTCATTCGATTCAGTTAGGTTTGTTTGAATATGTTTGACTTTCATTTGATTCAATTAGGTTTGTTTGAATGTGTTTGACTTTCATTGGATTCAATTAGGTTTGTTAGAATGTGTTTTCCTCTCATTTGATTCAATTAGCTTTGTTGAATGCATTAGACTTTAATTTGATTCAAAAAGCTTTTTTAGAATGTTTTTTACATTCATTTGATTCAATAAGCTTTGTTTGAGTGTGTTCGACTTTTATATGATTCAAAAAGTTTTGTTTGAATGTGTTTGACTTTCATTTTATTCAATTAGCTTTGTTTGAATATGTTTGACTTTCATTTTATTCAATTAGCTTTATTGAATGCATTTGACTTTTATTTTATTAAAAAAGATTTGTTTGAATGTGATTAACTTTCATTTGTTTCAGTTAGCTTTGTTTGAATGTGTTTGACTTCCATTTGATTCAATTACCTTTGTAGAATGCATTTAACTTTCATGTGATTCGAAAAGCTTTGTTTGAATGTGTTTGACTATCATTTGATTCAATTAGCTTTGTACAATGCATTTTGTTTTGGGTTTTCTGATGTCTGCGGAGAGCTACAATTCGAGACTAACCGGACGCCTGTACCTGCAAATAACGGAGACTCCTGAGAGCTCCGCCTCCAACGTCAAGTTAGTACCTGATTAAGGAGTAATTAATACAGAAATTAAAGTAATAAGATCTCTCTAGTGAGAGTATTTAATGTAGGTAATCTGCTTTGCTAGCGAGATCACCGGTTATTAGTGTGTTCCGTATGTTTCTCCTCTGTTCCGTTAATTATTCGGTCCCCTGATTAATGAGATTAATCGAGTATTTATAGCCTTGGGAAGCGTGCAACTCTCTAGTTTAAGGTAAACTAGGGCGATCGGCTTCTAGACTGAAATGGCCTTGATGCCGGTTGTCCCATTTGGCATGGGTGGACACGTGGCGTGTCTTAAGTGTCCGTGGAGGACGCGTGGCGGAACCTGGTTGGTCCACTTGTCAAACGGCGCTTGGTGGATAAAATCCCCTAATCACATTTGACTTTTTTTTATTTTGCTTTTTATTTTTGATTCAAATTAGCTTTTTTGTTTGTTTGAATGTGTTTGACTTTCAGTGTTTGATTTCAATTATCTTTGTTTTTGAATGTGTTTGACTTTCATTTGATTCGTTTAGCTTTGTAGAATGCATTTGACTTTCATTTGATTTAATTAGCTTTGTTAACGCTCTGTTTGAATGTGTTTGACTTTCATTTGATTCAACTAGGTTTGTTTGAATGTGTTTGTCTTTCATTGGATTCAATTAGGTTTGTTTGAATGTGTTGACTTTCATTTGATTCAATTAGCTTTATAGAATGCATTTGAGTTTCATTATATTCAAAAAGCTCTGTTTGAATGATTTTGACTTTCATTTAATTTAATTAGGTTTGTTTGAATGTGTTTGACTTTTATTGGATTCAATTTGGTTTGTTTGAATGTGTTTGACTTTCATTCGATTCAATTAGCTTTGATGAACGCATTTGACTTTCATTTGATTCCAAAAGCTCTGTTTGATTGTGTTTGACTTTCATTTGATTCAATTAGGTTTTTTTAAATGTGTTTGACTTTCATTTGATTTAATTAGCTTAGTTTGAAAGTGTTTGACTTTTATTTGATTCAAAAAAGCTTTGTTTGAATGTGTTTGACTTTCATTTGATTCAATTAGGTTTGTTTGAATGTGTTTGACTTTCATTTGATTCGTTAAACTTTGTAGAACGCATTTGACTTTCATTTGATTTAATTAGCTTTGTTGAACGCAATTGACTTTCATTTGATTCAGAAAGCTTTATTTGAATGTGTTTGACTTTCGTTTGATTCAATTAAATTTATATAATGCATTTGACTTTCATTTGATTCAAAAAGCTCTGTTTGAATGTGTTTGACTTCCATTTGATTTAATTAAGTCTGTTTGAATGTGTTTGACTTTCATTCGATTCAATTAGGTTTGTTCGAATGTGTTTGACTTTCATTTGATTCAATTAGGTTTGTTTGAATGTGTTTGACTTTTATTTGATTCAATTAGGTTTGTTTGAATGTGTTTGACTTTCATTTGATTTAATTTAACTTCGTTTGAATGTGTTTGACTTTTATTTGATTCAACAAGCTTTGTTTGAATGTGTTTGACTTTCTTTTTATTTAATTAGCTTTGTTTGAATGTGTTTGACTTTCATTTGATTCAATTAACTTTGTACAATGCATTTGACTTTCATTTGATTTAATTAGATTTATTAAATGTATTTGACTTTCATTTGATTCAGAAAGCTTTGTTTGAATGTGTTTGACTTTCATTTGATTTAATTAGCTTTTTTTGAATGTGTTTGACTTTGATTTGGTTCTTTTAGCTTTGTAGAATGCATTTGACATTAATTTGATTGAAAAAGCTTTATTTGAATGTGTTTGACTTTCATTCGAATCAATTAGCTTTGATGAATGCATTTGACTTTCATTTTATTTAAAAAGCTCTGTTTGAATGTGTTTGACTTTCCTTTGATTCAATTAGCTTATATAGAATGTGTTTGACTTTCATTTGATTTAATTAGCTTTGTTTAATTGTGTTTGACTTTCATTTGATTCAGTTAGCTTTATTGAATGCATTTGACTTTCATTTGATTCAAGAAGATTTGTTTGAATGTGTTTGACTTTCATTTGATTTAATTAGCTTTTCTTGAATGTGTTTGACTTTCATTTGATTCAATTAGCTTTGTAGAATGCATTTGACTTTCAATTGATTAAATTAGCTTTGTTAAATGCATTTGACTTTCATTTGATTCAGAAAGCTTTGTTGGAATGTGTTTGACTTTCATTTGATTTAATTAGCTTTGTTTGAATGCGTTTGACTTTTATTTGATTCAAAAAGCTTTGTTTGAATGTGTTTGACTTTCATTTGATTCAATTAGCTTTGTTTGAATGTGTTTGACTTTCATTTGATTCGTTTAGCTTTGTAGAATGCATTTGACTTTCATTTGATTTAATTAGCTTTGTTAACCCTCTGTTTGAATGTGTTTGACTTTCATTTGATTCAATTATGTTTGTTTGAATGTATTTTACTTTCATTGGATTCAATTAGGTTTGTTAGAATGTGTTTGCCTCTCATTTGATTCAATTAGCTTTGTTGAATGCATTAGACTTTAATTTGATTCAAAATGCTTTTTTTGAATGTGTTTGAATTTCATTTGATTCAATTAGCTTTTTACAATGCATTTGACTTTCATTTGATTTAATTAGCTTTGTTAAATGTACTTGACTTTCGTTTGATTCAGAAAGCTTTGTTTGAATGTGTTTGACTTTCATTTGATTTAATTAACTATGTTTGAATGTGTTTGACTTTTATTTGATTCAACAAGCTTTGTTTGAATGTGTTTGACATTCTTTTTATTTAATTAGCTTTGTTTGAATGTGTTTGACTTTCATTTGATTCAATTAGCTTTGTACAATGCATTTGACTTTCATTTGATTTAATTAGATTTATTAAATGTGTTTGACTTTCATTTGATTCAGAAAGCTTTGTTTGAATGTGTTTGACTTCATTTGATTTAATTAGCTTTGTTTGAATGTGTTTGACTTTGATTTGATTCGATTCGTTTAGCTTTGTAGAATGCATTTGACTTTAATTTGATTGAAAAAGCTTTATTTGAATGTGTTTGACTTTCTTTCGAATCAATTAGCTTTGATGAATGCATTTGACTTTCATTTTATTCAAAAAGCTCTGTTTGAATGTGTTTGACTTTCCTTTGATTCAATTAGCTTATATAGAATGTGTTTGACTTTCATTTGATTTAATTAGCTTTGTTTAACTGTGTTTGACTTTCATTTGATTCAGTTAGCTTTATTGAATGCATTTGACTTTCATTTGATTCAAGAAGATTTGTTTGAATGTGTTTGACTCCCATTTGATTCAATTAGCTTTGTAGAATGCATTTGACGATTAAATTAGCTTTGTTGAATACATTTGACTTTTATTTGATTCAGAAAGCTTTGTATGAATGTGTTTGACTTTCATTTGATTTAATTATCTTAGTTTGAAAGTGTTTGACTTTTATTTGATTCAAAAAGCTTTGTTTGAATGTGTTTGACTTTCATTTGATTCAATTAGGTTTGTTTGAATGTGTTTGACTTTCATTTGATTCGTTTAACTTTGTAGAACGCATTTGACTGTCTTTTGATTTAATTAGCTTTGTTGAACGCAATTGACTTTCATTTGATTCAGAAAGCTTTATTTGAATGTGTTTGACTTTCATTTGATTCAATTAGCTTTATAGAATGCATTTGACTTTCATTTGACTCAAAAAGCTCTGTTTGAATGTGTTTGACTTCCATTTGATTTAATTAAGTTTGTTTGAATGTGTTTGACTTTCATTCGATTCAATTAGGTTTTGTTTGAATGTGTTTGACTTTATTTGATTCAATTAGGTTT
>NW_018744154.1:0-30862 GCF_001683475.1 Chenopodium quinoa
TTCTAGACCTTATGGAGTTGACGATCTCCTGAATCGTTAAGGGGTGTAACCTTCACCTCGTGAATGGTTTAAAAGTTCCTAAAAAACTTGTTGGTGACTCTTTTGCTCTATCTTCTTCCCTTTTGGACGCCACCGTACTTTAGTGTATGATCATAGTGGGGTTCGAGCTAGTGGGATTTTTAAGGCTTGAAATTTATTCCCTACAACACCCTTCTATCATCACGCTTGCCGAGACATGTTTTTTAAAAGATTAATATCTCTAATTATCAATATTATAAAACTATAAAAAGAGCATGTTAATAAAATATACATTGAAATGATTCAAATAAGATCCCACATGAATATGTTTTATCGTATCTATAAACCACAAAAACGAGTCAAATCATGTTGTGTGAAAAGTTTAAAAGTCAAATGGTGTCAACTAAAAAAATTGGAGGAAGTAGGATATTTGGTGAATTTGTTAAATACTCATTATGATGTTTATTTGGAACTCATATTTAAAGCATAAAAAAGGCTTTTTTCCATTTTCTATTAAATTTGTATGAATAAATAATTATGCAGACGTAGAATTTTGACTAATAATATCTTTTATTATCAATAGATTTGGATTGAAGTTGGGGGTCTTCCATTAGACTATCTGAGTCAGAGTGATCATTTAAAGCGTTAAGACATGTGGGCTATATTTTTTAAATACGGGTCTGGGCCGCACCCGTCACGGGAGAGTGCAAGTCTACTGCTTTTACAAGACCAAGGAGGTTCCACTCAAAACCATATGGCAATGAGGGGAGTAGCCCCTTAGCCTTATATAGTGGTGGTAACTCTTGAATTCTTTCAATGTGGGATTTCATTACCACTACACTCCCCTTTTAGTGTTTAGTGTTTTAAGTGTGGGACAAGAGAATGCTCACATGTAGGTTGTTCATGGGCTCAACAATATTTTAATGGTTTAGGACTATTGAAGAACTAGCTAAATTACTATAGGCGTCGTATAAGTTGGCTTACCTTAGCACGTGTGATTGTGCTTGAGAAATGTAGAAAGATATACTGTGGAATTGACATTTGCATCGAATAGTTCAAGGGATAATTAGGGAGCCACCAACAAGTTTGTTATGGAATGTGTAAATCGTTGGATCATTAACAAAAGTGACAAAAAGACAACCACCAATAGGGGCAAATCTCAAGGAATAAACAACGATTTGAGCATGACGAATATACCCCATTCACAATCCATGAGATTGATAACTCAATGCGGTCAAGCGTCAAGGTGGGTTCAAGGATGATGGTACAATTCTTATGTATTAGCCTTTACTTGATTCATATTGCGACATGTATAAATTGCAATTAAAATGATATACGTACATTTATTTCAATTTTCTCCAAACTAGTTTAAATAAGATGGTCGAATATTTAATGCACATGTAATTGTTAATTGTGACCACATGATCAAACGACATAAGGATCCTGACGGGTTGTCTATAGTTATCTTATTATTTGTGATTTTTTAATACATGTCTTGATTAGCAAAGAGTATCGTGATCATGCATTTTTAAACTTAAAGCAATAAAATTATCATGTCGAGCAAATAATTAAATACCATGTGACATTAAAATATTGAAAGCAACCTAAAATGATACCAGTGATAATTAAAACAATTCTAACATGATACTAGCAACTAAAGCAATTTAAAAAATAATTAGAGTTAATAAATCAATAGAATTAAATACTCTTTTATTTGAATGTGCAAATTTGAATAATACTACATCAAGAACAAATTGTTAAATTCGTAAAGTTTAATATAATAATAATAAAAAACACAAATTAATGAATTTTAAAAGAAATTAAATAAAAGGTTGGAAAATGTGAGATCACCTTGGAGATTATACCTTAACTCCTGGTCAAAAAGGTAAGACCATCATATTTTGTATTGAACTCTTTAATTACTTGAATAAGATTAGAAATAGAGCTAAGTAAAATGGAATGGGAAGTCTAGGATCTACGTCTAAGCTTTTTTTTTATGGTAAACTGGTTTATAATAAGGATTTGTACGGTTATGGTCATCTCGGTGGTTTTTTGTTGATCCCTAAAATAAATTGTAAATACGGGTAGTTATGGTTTAATAATGAGGCGAAAAAGCACTAGTAGAAAACGAAAAAAATCAATTCCAAAAACTTTCAAAACACACGATCTAAGCGGTGAACCAAAAAATCACAGAGGAGAGAGAAAATGAAATACCTCAGCAGCGAGATACTCGAGAACGGCGGAGAGATACGCCGGAGCACCAACACCAACACGCTCATCCTACTTTCCAGCCTTCAAAAACCTAGCGATTCTAAGCATGCTGGAATTTTATTTAAGTCACAAAAATTGAAATTTCTTAAAGGAGTTTTAAGTACCCACTTAAAGAAAAAGGATTTCAGGCTTTTAAACTATTAAATAGGATGAATTAGTAAGGTTTAAAATATTTAAAAACTGGTATCTCAGAGCTTAAGTTAATTTTTGTTAACACTAAAGATATTTTAAAGTTTTTAGGCGCCTAATGTTTTAAGTCTTTTGATTTTGGATTTAATTACTTGATTTTAAATTAAACTTTATTGTTAAAAAATTATTTTATTTTAAATAAATTAATTCGTCATTTTAAAATAAAATATATGTATTTTTTTTTATAAATGATTGTGTTATTAATTATTTTTTGAAATAAAATGAATTTGGGTATTTATTTTTTTCTTTGAGCTTGAGCATTTATTTTTTTTTATCAGTGAGTTTTGGGTAATCTTAGATGTGCATATAAGATATAGATGATTTTTTTTCTATGTGAATTGTATTTAATTCTTTTTGTGTTGTTTATTTATGAATTGTTTATGCAAGGGATCTTAATTATGTATGTGTTATACAATCGTGTACATTCGACTATAGTTATCACCTAGTATCATGTTTAAGGATTAAATCATGTAATATAGAACTAGTGTGTACCCTGGGCTATGCCCTGGGTTGCTAGTTTGTGTACTTCTTGCTTTAATTTAACAATTATGTTCGACTATTTGTATAATTAGTGTGTGGGTGTTGCCTCCAATGTCACTTTTTTTTTTTTACATCATATGTATTTATATTTTAATCTTGTGAAAAATAAATGAATTATATTACCTCTAATTTACTTAATAAATGAAAGGAATATATAATATTATGTCAAACTTGAAACATTAATAATAGCTGGTTGAGATGGTAAATGTATTACCGATAAGTATTGGAGGTTATGGGTTTGAATATTGTTCAAAGCATATTTTATTTTGTTAAATGAAGTGGCTAGCTTACGTGACACATATACTTTGGATAATGACGTTGCATTGTGACATAGCACACATAATTTGAAGAGTGCCACGTGGTACCGTTCCTTTAAAAAGGACGCCTTTGAATGTATAGTATAGATAGATGATATATGTAATGATGAATTTGCAATGTGATAGGTTTGCGTGATCATTATGATGATATATATATATATGTGTGTGTGTGTGTGTGTGTGTGTGACTATTAATATGCGTTTATTGAATGATGTTATTTATTTAATGCTTGACTTTTTAGGGGGGATATTTCTTACTTTTATTTGACTTTCTTCCAAACCTTGCACCCAATGAGAATTTATTTTACTTGGGGAATTGATGAAACATGTGGTGGTGATGAAATGTTGAATTGAGAATTGGTTTATGACACTCTTGTTTTTCGAAGGGTTATTACTTGGAATAAGTGTTTAGTGAAAAGTTTTACTTGGGAATTTTTGAGAATAAGCTTATGAGGAATTGAGTAAATTTGATTGGAAAATTAGAAGAGAACTTGGTGAGCTAGTTAATAAGTATAAAGTGTGAGTAGGTGAGTTAAACTAAGAGTGTTTCGTAGAGGATAGAGAGATGATTGAGAAGAACTAACCTATGAAATTATAATGAAATGCATAGTGATGTTATTTATTGAGGTGAGATACGGGAGCATAACTCTTTTCTTTAAAAGGGGTAGAATGCGATATAATTTCGCGCTTTTTACCTCATTAATGCTATTTATTGCTTAATTTTGCATGATTTTACTCATTAATGCATAATAGTATTGTGTTTGCATGCTATTGAAGTATGTAAATTTTGGTCAAGTACGAGTCTATTGAGTATAAGTTCAGTTTGTCGAATATACATGTTGAGAAGCAAGCAATTTACAGCAATATAAAACACAAAAGTTTGAATAATTTTGAGAAATTATGGATTTTGGGTTAAGTTGGGGGACGAAACTTCTTTAAGAGGGTAGATTGAAATCCCCCATATTTTAGAGTAAATTATAATATATTTCTTTAATATTCATACAAATATTTTATTTTGATTTCAATATATAAATTATTTTATACAAAATTTATTTGAACTTTATTAAATTAATAGGCTTCATTTTAAATTAAAATCCTCTTCCTACCAACTAACCATGGTTTGACTATAATATTTTAACAATAGTAGCCCAATTTTAAGTGAATATAGCATTTTATTACCTAATTCAACATATTGTGGCAAAAAAATAAGTCATAATCTTATTAGGATTAGAAAAAGAGCTTAAACAACTAAGCCCATTTACTTATATAAACCCCAAACCCCTCAAATTTCTCCCCTCCAATCTCACGTACAACCTAACTCCCTCACAAACTCTATTACTATTTTGCCTTTTCTTCCATTCACACATCAACCATAAAGGAAAAAAAAAAATTTGTTGCGCACCTTGTTGCCGCTGACACCCATACCACTGGCGCCACCTTGATGCCATCGGCGACCACCGCATGCACCAACAACCCAGTTCGTCCCTTTCTCTCTCCCTCCTTCTTTCTTTTCTTTTGATAAATTTATTCAAGTTTCAATTTTTATTAAGTTTTTGTTCTTAAATTGTTATTATTATGAATAGATTATGCATATAAATTTTCAAAGACTATAAATTTATAAATTATACTATGTTTAATTTATGGAATAGAATTTAAGATTTGGTTTCATAAAAAATTAAGGGTTTAAATCTTGATTTTAATGGTGTTAGGGTTTAAAACTTGTTGATTAAGTTATCTAATTATATTATGTCTAAATTATAATGTTTAAGCATAATTATCTTGATTAAAAATTAATTTTCAGATTTTTATAAAACTTTAAATTTGCTGTAATTACATGTATAAGGGTGTATTTTAAGGTGTTTATGAAGAAAATTTAAAGAACTATATATAAGCTTTTAATTTTAACTAAAGGGAAGGTTTTAATGTGTTGTTTAATTGGATTGTAAAGGTTTTAAAGTAAGTTAGTATTGCTGTAAAATTGATTGCTTGGGTATTGATTGAGATGTTATTGTTTGGTTTAAGAGAGGACTTTATAGAATGTGATTTCTAGTTAGTAAAGTGGCATACCAATTTGTTTACTCAAGGTGCGTACGAGGATATGGAAAACCCTTGACTCTATGAGCATGTTTAAGGACTTGGAAAATTTAGAATCATGTTAAGAAACTTGTGGATTGGTTGAAATTGTATGGTAGTAAGTTTGATTGGTGATTAATATGATTCTTGGTTTTGATTCATGTATGAGAAATGCGTATTGATTTATCTTGTAAGTATTATTTAGAGAAGGTTTTACGTGAGACCGTTTCACATGAGTCCAGTTTATAATACACACACCCATCCCCCATACACTGCCACTGACACTACCTAGCTACTTGTCGGCGGCCAGCGACCACGCCCTCCCCCTCACATCCCCCAACGTCGCGCGAACCTCTTTCACCCATTCCCCACGCCGGCGACCCCACCCCCTCCCTCTCCGTGTTTATGGTTGTTTAAAACATTGATGGAATGAGTATTTCTTCGAGAGGATACAATTGCTTCAACCTCAAGTTCTACTGCTTTTGGGGAAGTTGAACCTGCAAGCACAAGAGATAGAGCTACGAAGAAAAATAAAGGGCCAACTCTTGCATCAATGTTGCGGAAGAAAGTGACAGCAAGATAGATTAACTCCCTGTTTCAAATATTTTGATCAATATCGTCTAATATATGATATTTGTAAACCAATATCTGACTATTATAATCTAATTTCTAACACTTTTAATCTAATATTTGATAAATATAATCTAATTTATGACATTTATAATCTAATATCTTATGATTATAATCTAATATCTGACTATAATAATCTAATTTCTGATAATTAAAACCTAATATTTGACACTTATAATCTAATATTTGATAATTATAATTTAATATCTGACCATTATTATCTAATTTCTAACACTTTTAATCTAATATTTGATTTTTTTTTGAAAGATAATATCTGATGTTTATAAATATCTGACCATTATTATCTAAACAATTAAGAATTTTTTTTTTCCTGCTTGTATGATCGGACTCACGTGAGTCCGTTCTGCACAATTCTTTCACATTATTTATGCATTAACTTGCAAGATGAGCAAAGAGGCAAAGGTACGTAAATGTGTGGAATAAATTATTTTATTACTCATTCATGTTCATTGGAATAGAATGAGTAAATGAAGATTAAAATCTTATAAGACAAGGTTGAGGATTTGAGGTGCCTTATGCACCTAAGGTGTTTATACACCGAGGTAGTTAAAGGATTAATATTGTTTGTCTCTAATAAATCAAGAGTTGAATTGGAAATTTGAATTGCTTGAATGACTAATGGTTGAATGGTTGTAATGTTTTGTATTTGAGTCATCACCAAGTTTAAACCTGTAAATCACGTAAAGTACAAGATGGATAAGCAATAAAACTCTGGATTTGTGCACATCTAGAGTATTGACAAACAGAGGTAGGGGTTCATGGGGTATTAGCCGTGTACTTTTTCAGAGGCCATCTAATCTACGAGTCTCTTGTTTTCAAATACTTTTTAAAACTATAAGGAGTTAGATGAGATTTCATACTAGCTATGGCCAGGAAGTCGCGCCCGTCTGCCATTGAATGCTTATTGATGTTTTCAAAAGGAGATATGGGATTTTTCTTTTATTGATGTCCCAAATTGGAGCATGGGGAGACAACCTTGTCTATTACTTAATCCAATGAATAAAATGTAATGAAATAGTTAGTGCTAATTAGAGGATTCCTATTAATGTTAACGGTTGAGTCATGTGCTTGAGTTAATAATTAGATTATTATGTAGAAGACTATCCTTGAAGAAAGACTAGGTCATACAAAATCCATAGTCTTATCAACCAAATCCGCATAGTGGGATTAATATAATCATGCTTGTAAAGCTTTGATAAATAATTCAATAAACCCTCATAAAATTCCTCCGTTGAATAGAATCAACCTTTATAATAAAATAATTCAAAACTCCTTTTTATTGAATTCAACATACATGTAAAATCAACCTTTGATAAATACTTGAGAATTAAATCTATCATTAATTATGTTTCAAAAATCAATAACTTATCCCCTCGAGATCAAAACCTTTTATTTAGTTCCACAAGCTTTTCAAATCAATTCTTTTATTTGAACATGATAAGTAATTCAAACCATCCAAACCATGATATTAAAATCAACCCTTCATATATATATATATATATTAAAACATATATTAGAATAAAAAACTTCTGTAGCCACCTGATTGTGTCTCCCCAAAAACCAAACCCAGTGATGAGTACCTTTTGCGTCATTGATTATCGAGCAAGGTGAAATGTGGGAGAGTCTCGTGATGAATTTCTCTTTTATAACCTTTACTAAAATTATTCATTTTGTGTCATATTTATGAAAAACTCTAGTCTAGTTTAGTTTGGTCTATAATCAAGGTCCAATAATTGTATAGTTGGATGGGGCTCGAAAAGAGCTTTCCAACGACATAATATAATCCCAATTCCGAGTTATAACGAGGAAGTTATGGCCAAAATACTAAACTAGGCCCAATCCGAGCTTTATATGCGGACCCAATGATCATGTGGAGGGTCCATTATTTTTAATTGTATTTCTAAAGTCATTAGGATTTATCTTAATTTTTTAGAAATATCTCGAAGGTTATTTTTGTTCTAAAAGCATTAGGGTTGATTATTATCCTTTTTTGAAAAGATAAGGATTAAAAATTTTGTCAGAATGTCATCGACATATACTTCGACTTCTTTATGCATCATGTCATGGAGTAAGGCAGTTGTTACGCGTTGGTAAGTAGCACCCGCGTTTTTTCAACCCGAATGACATTAGCGTGTAGCAGTAAGTGCCCCATGGTGTTATGAAGGTTGTTTTCTCCATGTCTTCTTCTGCCATAAGAATCTGATTGTAACCTGCGTATCCGTTCATGAATGAGAGAAGCGCGTGATTCGTCGTGTTGTCTACCAGAATATCAATGTTTGGTAAAGGGAAGTCGTCCTTTGGACTTGCCTTATTTAGATCTCAATAGTCGACACACATTCTTACCCTTCCATCTTTTTTAGGAACTGGGACGACGTTGGCGACCCATTCAGGGTATTTGGATACCTTGATGAAACCTGCAGTTATTTGTTTTTTGGACCTCTTCCTTTATTTTAAGAGCTACGTCGGGTTTCATTCGACGTAACTTTTATTTTACAGGTTTCATTCCTGGAATTAGTGGTATAGTGTGTTGAGCTATTTCTTTATTAATGCCTGGCATATCTTCGTATGACCAAGCAAATACATCGATAAATTCTTTAAGTAAGTTAATTAAATCGGTTCTTTCTTGTTCATTAAGTGTTAGTCCGATTATAACTTCTCTTTTATTGGTTGAATCATTTGAGATATCAACCGTCTCAGTTTCTTCAATTATCGGTGTTTTCTTTTCGAGTGTTTCCATTGCTTTAATAAGTTCTTTGTCCTTTTCATTGTTAGTTAAGAAATGCTCGTCATCTTGGGTTAGAGAAGAACACAAGAAATAAGGAGAAGAAGAAATATTATTGTACTCTGAGATCATTACATCAAAGAGTGATATGTCCTCAGGGACTTGATCACTAACTATCCTAGGAAAAGAAATAGAGGGGGAAGGTGCTACGACTAAAGATCTAGATGACTCTATAGGGAGAGATTCCGACTCAGACTCTGACTCAGACGACTCTTCAAACATTGGTCCTTGCCCTGTCGTGATGGATATCTTTCTTCCACTTGGAGTTGTCACCTTGACAGTCTTGCGCCACCCTTGTAGTGATCCTTCTGGAGTAATTAGCTTCAAGGGATCGAAGCTTTCGCTTTGTAGGACTGTTTGAATGAGTGAGGAGTTATCCTCTTTGTAAGTTGGCTCATTATTTTCTCGCCCAAACAATAATCCCATGACGTTAAAGTCAAAGCATGGGGGTGCTTTCTCCTTATGGACAGGAGTTGGGATTTCATCTATGAAGTAACAATCTAAGAAAATCTCAAATCCCGGTTGCCTTATGCCGTTTACAACAAATGGCTCGGGAAATTCATGGCATGGATAGTCCTCTCCTTCTTTTATAAATTGACCATTAAGTGTAAGAGGGTACTGATCCATTGGGATTGCTTTCTTTTGAGTGCGAGCGTCTCTACGTGCCTTTGATTTTTCCTGGGCTCGCTTGAGATATTTCCGAGTCGGTTCAAAACCAAGTCCGAAAGTGTCTAACTTAGGGAGCCCAGGTGACTCCAGCGATTTTGCTATTCCCTTCTTATTTCCTAGGGTCATCCCAGGAAAATGTCCTTGTTTCTTCAGAATAGCATTTACAATCATGTTGGAATGGGGGTCATGGCAAAGAGGGGTCCTTTCATCTTCCTGGATTAAGGAGACCTCTTCGTTAAATCCCCATAAGTCTTCATCATCCTCATCGTGCTCCACGTTAATTATGGGATTTTCTATAGACTTGATTCTCATGGGTGAAGCATCGATGGTGATAGGAATTCCCCCAACTATAGCTTTTACTTGTTGGTGGAGAGATGAGGGGACGGCCTTTAGGTCATGAAGCCAAGGGCGTCCTAACAGCAAATTGAACGAAGCTTTAATGTCTACTACTTGGAAAGTAGTAGCATGTTCTATTGCTCCCGCCTTTATATTCATGGTAATTTTACCAAGAGCTTGACGACGAGTGTTGTCGTAGGCCCTTATTCCTTGTGTAGACGGAGTTAAATCTTCATCCCTTATGCCTAGCATCCTCGCTGTTCTAAGTGGACAGACGTTGATGGCCGATCCATTGTCTACAAGAGTCATAGTCCGTTCATTCTCTTGCAGACTATCGTGAGGTTTAGTGCCTTGTAGAGGTGTCCACCGTGCGAGTCGTGCGAGCTGGGTTAGGGTTAGGTGGGTCGCGGGTTGGGGTTTCATGACACACGGCACGACACACGTAGGGTAGGGTGGGCCGGGTCGTGGGTTGGGTCGGAGAAGTTGGACACACCAGGGTTAGGTTCGTGGGTTAGACGAGTCGTGGGTGGGTCGAGCTGGGTTTGTGGGTTAGACGGATCGTGGGTGGGTCGAGCTGGGTTTGTGGGTTAGACGGGTCATGGGTGGGTCGAGCTAGGTTCGTGGGTTAGACGGGTCAAGGTGGGTTAGTGAGTTAGGGTGGGTCAAAGGGTGGGTTAGTGGGTTAGGGTCGGGTGGGTTTGTGGGTTAGGTGGGTTAGGGTCGGGTGGGTTAGTGGGTTAGGGTCGGGTGGGTTTATGGGTTAGGTGGGTTAGGGTCGGGTGGGTTTGTGGGTTAGGGTCGGGTGGGTTCGTGGGTTAGGGTCGGGTGGGTTGTGTGGTGTTTTAATTTTTACAAAATTAACAATTTGATGGCTTGCTCTTAATTAAGATGCCTACGTATCCTTATATTATAAAATAAGGAATCAAAGCCAGCGTAGTTCTTATATTGTACTTCTTTTGAAATTTGGGGGGGGGGGGCTTGGACCTATCTTTAGAAAACTAAAATTTAATTTTGCAATTAAATTGTAATTTTCGAAAAATAAGTTGCCTACGTATCCCGAAAGAATCAAAGCCCACGTAGTTCTTAGCGTACCTGATTTAGACTTTTCTAGCCACCCATGTTTGTTGCATCATCATCCCCGGAAGCTGCATCATCCGTTGACGACTCCAATATCATCACAGGATCATCTTCATCGTCTTCGTCTTCCTTTAAACCTTGAGTTCTTCTTTCAGCTTGATCCCAATCTTTCTTACAAACACATATTTGAATGCTTTCCGGAGTTAAGCGAGATCTTTTTTCATCTAACACTCTTCTACCTGCACTAAAAGCAGACTCGGAAGCAACAGATGAAGCGGGAACTGCAAGTATATCTTTTGCAATTCTCGCCAATATAGGAAAACTTTTTTTATGTTCTTGCCACCATTTTATAATTTGAAAGTTGTTGTTGGTCTCATGTTGATATGACAAATAATCATTAATAGCAAGTGTTGAAGAAGATGATGATGAGAATGATGTAGATGCTTTGTGTTTTTTTTTCATAACTTTATCAAGAAAACCAAATCTAGAATCGGAAGTGCTAGTAGTAGTTGGTGTTGCCAAATCAAAACCATAAATAGATGCATAATGATCATAAAGGTCTCCCAAAACAGATTTGCATTTGTTAATATATTCACTAACATCATAATCGATACTTAAACTTGTATAATAAAATTCTAAAAGATTTTCCAAACCTTCAGCTTTGACACCGGGGTCAAGAATAGCAGCAATTCCATAAATGATTGGAAATTCACTAAAATAAGTATGCCACTTACGTTTCATGCTATCAAGAACGGGACGAAGTCCATCAATCTTCATATGCTCTTCGATGGTGTGAACAACTTTAACACACTCAATTATGACTAAATGAACGTTAGGCTCATAAATATAAGAGAAAATATGAGTTGCACTATCAAAAGCATTTAAAACATCACGAACAAAAGAAGCATTAGTCCAATGACTTTCGGTTATTAACTCAGTAGGATCAACACGAGTCTCATTGTAAAGTTGGGTCAAAATATCACGATACTTTATAGCATCACTCAACAACTTGAAAGTAGAATTCCAACGGGTAGGGGTATCAATAGACCATTGTCTTTTCTTAAGACCTCTCTCTTTACACATAGCTATGTACTTTCTTCTAACTGACTGAGTAATCCTAATCCATTTTATAACTGTTCTAATTGGGTTTAGCAATGGTTGCAACTCAGCGAGACCCTCTTGAACAGACAAATTCAAAATATGAGCACAACATCTAACATGCAAGAGACTACCACCCAACAACAAATTCAACTCGGAGTCATTTTTCAAATAGTCAATACACTTTGTGTTTGCAGTTGCATTATCAAGAGACAAAGAAAAAACTTTATTATTCAAGTGAAATTCTTTTAAACAATACAAAATACGAACTTTGATGTTAAAACCGGTATGCCTTTCTTCCATAGCTTGAAAACATAGTATACGTTTTTGAATAAACCAATCATCATCCACCCAATGAGCAGTAATGCAAAGAAAAGGTTCGCCAAAACTAGAAGTCCATGTATCACTTGTAAAACTAACACGACCATCAAAAGTACGAAATAATTCAATCAAACCACTCCTATACTTATAATAAGAAGTTTGTGTATAACGTCTTAGGGTATTTCGGGGGACACGAGTAAATGCAGGTTGTAATGCAACTTTATTAAAATGCTCAACGTTTGCATTTTCACCGTAACTAAAAGGGTATTCATTAGCAATAACTAAAGTACTCATTTCATCAATCATTCTATCTTTATTATAAATGAAAGGTGTACCTCCGCCGGGTTGGTTCATGTATCCACCCAATTGTGTTTGGACGCCACCCCCCGAAGGACGGGGGCCATTTTCGAACAAGTCGTGTTTATTTTGCAAATGCCGACTCAAGGTTCCGGTTCCATCTCCCGTTTTCCAATTATATGACTTGACATTTGCACCTAGCGCCTTGCAAACTAGGCATGTACACGTGAACCTCTTTGGTTGACCAGGTTGCCATCCCGGGGGTGTGACCTCAACTCGTTCAAAATGTTTCCACACCCAAGAAAAATGTGCTCGACCTCTACTTTCACCGCCACCACCTTTCATAAATCAAATTATTAAAATTAATTTTTAAATGCTATTCATGAAAATAAGCTTTTAAATTTTAAATATTTTAATTATACTTATTTAAACGCATTTTTCATGGTAATTAACTAATTGTAAATCATAGAAAATTGGAAACTAAACTAACTTTATAATCATTAATAATAGTTTTTTTAAATATTCATAACAATAAAAATTTAATTAGAAATTACCTTGAGATGAAGGTTGAGATGTTGGTTGCGATGGAGGTGGCATAGTTGAACTTGATGATTGGTGGGACTCGTGGGAGAAATGTTGTGGTGGAGACGTTTGAATATTTTGCCTATCTCCTAAACCATAATCTCCATATTCATTGACAAATTGGTTTAAATTTTCCGTATTAATTTCATACGAAAAATTTGCACCACCACTCCTTTGGCTACCACTTCGACCACCACTTTGACTCCTTCCCATTCCTCCTCTTGAGCTCAGTTTTTTTTTTTGTATGATTACTAATTATAATATGGAGAAGAACTTTTTTTTTTTAGAATCTTAAGAATACTAATAATAATATTAAGGAGATTTTTTTTAACAAAAATATAACTCTATATAACACTTGAGAATTTGAGAACAATAAGAATTTTTAAGTAAGAGAGAAAGAAAGCTTGAATTTGTGTGGAAATTTGAGTGAAATGGAATTGGTATTTATAGGAAAAATAGAATGGATGATCATACACTTAAAAAACTAGCCGTTAGATACAAAAAACTAGCCGTTTTTTTTTTAAAATGGATGTTAGGCCGTGCGGGTCGTGCGAATTGTGCGGGCTGTGCGGGCCGTGCGGGTTGTGCCGGCCGTGCGGGTTGGGTAGGTCATGCGTGCGGGTTGGGTGGGTCATGCGTGCGGGTTAGGTGGGTTGGCTCGTGCGGGTTGGGTGGGTCATTCGTGCGGGTGGGCCGTGCGGGCTGGGTTGTGCCAGGTGGGTCGGGTTAGGTGGGTTCACGGGCTAGGTGTGTCGAATTAAATGAGTCAAAACGGGTTGTGCGATTTGGGTCGAATCAAACGGGTTAAACTGAGCTGGGTTGAAATGGGTTGTGTCGAAAATTTTGGACCCACGACACAACCCGGATTAAATCCGAGCTGTGCCGGGCTGTGCCGGATTGAAACCGGGTCGGACCCACGTGACCCACCAGCCGTGCGAGTTAGGGTGGGCTGGGTCCAACCCGACCCACTGGCCACCTCTAGTGCCTTGTAATGTTTGCCACCTTCTAGAGGTAAATCCTTGTCAGAAAAGGTGATCAAATTGATTGGACTAGGAAGATCGCTTGTGAGGAAGTTAGCCAACCCCTCAGGAGTGGTGTCAGAATCTATCCCTATTTTGTCAAGGCATTTATTACATCCAACCTATGTTCTCGGGATGTCGCCAGAAGTTTCCATACATTCATTTCAACTTTTGTTTTCTTAAACTGCTTGACGATATCGTTGTCTTCAATGATAGGTATGGGAACTTGTGTGGTTGGCATGGGTTGTGTTGAAACGGGAGGTTGCATTCTCCCAGATCTTGTGAGGACGTCTATCGATGAGTCTTCTTCAGCCCAAAATTCATCCAGGCGTATAACACAGAAGGTGGAGATCCTAATATGTCTTTTAAGTAGACGTCTTCTTCATCACTGTCCCAAACTCCATTAATGTTGCATCGTCTTCTTGTGGAACTTGGACTAGTTTCTTTTCATCAATCATTTTCTGAATTAAATCCTTGAATTTAAAACAGTTTTCGATAGTGTGACCCCCTGATTGATGAGACTGACAGTAATATCTATCTATCCTTTTTAGTAATTCAAACGGTCTCGGTTTGAGAGATTTGATCTCGCCACTCTCGGAGAGCATTTCGAACATTTATGCATATGGGATCCCAATTGGAGTGTAGTTCTATTACTCTTCTTGATTTTTTCAGTGACTTGCAAAGGAAAACACTTTGCCTCATAAGTCGTTCTCATGGGTGTGAATTCTCTCTTGGGTTCATCTTTCGGGAGTGGAACCTCGTCATATTTCTTTTGAAGTTACTTTATAGCTTTGAGAGTTTCACGTAGCAAATGCGATCCTTCCATTATAGACAGTGTGAGTGATTGTATGTCCTCTTTACTTGGTGGTTCTGGAAGGTTATCCATGGCGTCGAAAAAGATCTCCTCCTCTTCTTCGATGGCATGGATTTCTTTGACAGGTTTAATGAGATACGATGGGTCAAATTCATTTTCCTCATCAGAGATAGCCAAGGCATGAGCGAGAGGTACATTATCAATACTTGGCTTCTTACTGGCAGGGGGCAATGGTAGCTTGTTGTTATCGATTAAGTCTTGGATAGCTTCCTTAAGATTCCAACAGTTTTCCGTGAGATGGCCCCTACCTTTATGGTACTTGCAATGTGCATTGGGGTTCCAATTAGCCGACCTCTTTTCGACTGGTGGGTCCCCAAATGGTCCAATAGGAGTTATAAGACCTTTTGCATTTAATCGATCGAATACGGTGTCATAACTCAAGCTAATAGGAGTAAAGTTCCTCCTAAATGTTTTCTTTTGTCCTTGATTGTTCATAGCAAGAACTTCACCTAGGTTAAAAGTGCTAACGTTGTTTGAGTGGGTGGTTTTGGAAAAAGAAGGGTTGTCGTTCTTCTTTCCTTTCCAGCCGCTGTTGGAGTTATTGTTGGCAGCTTTTAACTTAGCCAAGTCGTCTTCAATATTGATCCCAATGTCGTAGACAACCTTGAAGGTATGGAGATTGTTTTGATACTTGAGATGCTTGGAATATTTTTCTTGAAGGTTTTTTTATGAACAACCTTACAGACTCTTTTTCACTCGGCACCTCGATCATCTTAGCTGAAGTTTCTCTCCATTTATTAAAGAAAGAGGTGAAGCCTTCGTTCTCTTTCTGCTTGAGGATTTCAAGCTCCCTATGGTCAGTCTCAACTTGAATGTTGCATTTGTACCTATCAACGAAAGCGTTTGCTATGGACTCCCAGGTGGAGGTCTTTTCTTTTTCGAGAGAAAAGAACCATTGTTGGCAAACGGTCTCGTGAGATAGTGATAACAGAGAGGGGAATACCTTCTTATCGATACCCTTAATACTCATTAATGAAAATAAGGGTTATCAGTTGCTTTGAATTTCGGGATGTCGTTGGCATTGAACTTCTGCGGAAGAAGATCTTTGTCCACCGAGACCCCTTGTGAAGTAAGCCCTTGAAACTTGTAGTCACTAGATAGCTTGCTTAGACTCTCTTGCATGAGGTCCATCTGTTGTTGTTTCACGGGGTCATTAATCTTAAGTGTGAGGAGCTTCAGTGCCTCAGTCACGGTAACCAGTTGGTTCCTAAGCTCATTGAATTCTTCTTGTGTTGCCATTATTTTCCTAGCTTTCCTCTTACGAGCTATGGGTTTGTCGAAAAGTTGGACTTGTACAAAAAGGTTATCTTTGATTAACCGTCCTTCCTTTCTTGACCACGCGTTGTAATTTAAACCAATTTGCATTTTAATTACTTGACTCGAATCGACTTGACTTTACGGTTTTTTTAAAGAGGAAAAAATAAAAAATGGGTGCATATTATTTTAGGCAAAAATAATGTGTATATTTTTTAGGGAACTATAGTTTTTAAATTGGAGGATTAATATCCGACTTACCCCCCTAAAAAAATGATGGAAAAAACGCGCATACAAGACTCTTTTAGACATGGTCAAAGTGTTTGTATTGGTGTGTGCGTTGAGTGTAAATGACATATTTGGACTTTTGTGTAACACCATGGGACTTAGTGACTAAACTCAATTAATGACTCAACCAAGTGTTATTGACAGTAAATTTAACCGAATTAATTAGCAAACTGGTTAATTAGACGCAAAGTGATGACTCGATCAATAATCCGAACTGTCGTTAAAACGACAAGACTGGCGCCTCTCTTTGTAGTGTAGCGCCAGACGACAAAGCTGTCGCCAGGCACCACAATCCACAGAGTGGCGCTACAGTTCAGACTTTGGCGCCAATGCTGGAGCTTCAATCTGAGACTGTTTTTCGGTGTTATTAATCAACAGGGGCATGCCTAAAGTCGTACTAGGTCAATTTTAATTAAAATATTAGAATTTATTTATTCAGATTAATTAATTAATTAATTAATTGATTAATTTAGATTAATTTATTTAATCTCAACACAAGTCAAACAAACGGTCAAGAAAACATAGTATAAGCATAACAAATAATGCACAATTAGTCAAGAAGGCACAATATGATGCAATGAGTTTGCAACCTAACCATGGCTCTAGTTCTCTAAAGTTCGGGATGTGGTTTAGTCAATAGAGGGTCCATGGTTAATTGTCCGGATGCACCACGAGGAAGCCTAACCGTGAAGGGTTGGCGCGAGTGGATGGGACACCGCGAGTTTAGAAAAAACTCGCTTCCATGGTTTGGTGAATTCAACATTCTCGGATGTACCCTTTGTAGCTCAGAGCGTTCAATCAGGTAGATGGAGCATAAATTCCCAGAGGGTTATGTCCATATGTAGAACACATATGGGTTTCAGAAAAGTGAGAAAAACTCTATCAGGAAGTAGGATCGAGCAAACAATACAAAAAACTGGTCGAAATTAGAACGCATATTTCTGGCTCGGTATTGGAAGAATTTGGTGCCAGCTAACAGAGATTGGCGCCAGGTTTTAGCTGTAGCGTCTGGCGACAAAACTGTCGTCTGGCGCTACAGTTAAAATTCTGACGCTAATGCTCTGGTCCCTAACGCTAATTCCTACATGCCTCAGCAGCTTTCTGTGCTCGATAAAATTTTCCAGTTTCGCGCAGTGTTATTTCGGTCCTAGTTGTGAAAGATATTCCTCAAATTTCCTACGTGTAAAAATCCTAAGTTTTAACTCATTATGGATGGTTTTTCCAATGAGATCTTTTTTTTATGCATATGACAATAATGTTAATCAAAATTACGCACATGAAATACTTAGAACGTTTTGAGTCTCATCCACTCATTCTAAATCATTGCCGAAACAAATTCAGGAATTAAAATAGAAATCCTCCGCAGTGGAGTCGCCAAAAACTATAGGGAATATTTCAAGCATTAACCCCTAGCTTGAACCCCACTGTGATCATACACTAAAGTACGGTGGCGTCTAAAGGGAAAGAAGATAGAGCAAAAGAGTCGCCAACAAGTTTTTTAGGAACTTGTAAACCGTTCACGAGGTGAAGGTTACACCCCTTAACGATCCAGGAGATCGTTAACTCCATAAGGTTTTGAACCAAAAAGGGTTTGGGGATGAAGGTACAAATCTAACCTAAAAGAGATTGAACCTGCCCTAATAATAGGCCTCTACTTTATTCAGATCGTATTCATGTGCGCTTTCTGACTAACATGAAATCAATAGGATTAACCTAAACCTATTTATCTATGTTGGTTGAATATTAATGCACAAATAAATCTATTATTGGCGATCACTTGAATTATAATCATATTAACCCTAAACAAGATTATTAATTATCTTATTAAGCGTGATTACAAGTACAAATTCCCTTTAAACATGCATAAAAGGTGTGATCAAGCAATAACAATAAAAATCAAGCAACATAATAAATAATCATAACAACTATAACAACTATAATCATAAATCATGTTAAAGCATAATAATAATAAGATCCTAGGCATGAAACTAACAAGATTAATAACAAACCCTAGCATGTCACTAAACAATAAGAATCAAAGATTTAACCCTAACATGATACTAGGAATCATAGATATTAGGAAGAACATAAAAGGCATCATAACAATCATATTTAATATTAAAGTTACCCTAGACATGATACTAGGAATATCATGATAACAACCTAAACATGATTCCTACATAATAATATCAATAAAAACCATGAAAGTACTTACTTTGATGCCTCGTACCTCTTTCTAATAACAAAATACACGCGTTAGTAACTTCAAGGAAAATAATAAAACAATTAAATCAAATAATTAAAAGAGAGATTTGGGACTAAACCCTCAGAAATTAAACCTTTCACGTCTAGGGTGAAGGCAACTTCGAATTTGGCTAGGTGTATCTAGTGCTAATGAATGCGGAATTTTTATATTTGTGAGAAGGCTAGTTTAGAAAAGAGAGAGAGAGAGAGAGAGAGTAATCAAAAGAATCTTGATGAGAGTTGGTGAATGAAAACGGAGTTTTTACGATGTTATTTATAAAGAAAATCAGCAAAAATAAATAAATATCAAAAACAGAGTTCTGACGCGTAAAACAGGAATTAGCGCCAAACGCTGACCTTGGCGCCAGACGCTAAGGCTAGCGCCAGGCGCCAAAGCGTAGCGTCAGGCGCTACAGTTGGCTTTTGGCGCTGACTCAGAAATTCACGCGTTTTCTTAAAATCAGAATAGAAATTGCCGTACAGGAGGATAAAATCGTATTTTTCCTCAAAAATGTTCTTTGATTTTAAATAAAACTCTAAAAAGTCAACAAAAGTCAATTTATCAATGCTAATTGAATTAAGAATGAAAAGAACCTTCTAGAAGAATCTAGAAGACTAAAACCATCCCTAATTGCATTAGGAATGATAAATCCATATTAGGCCCTCCTCTAGATCATTGGGCCGCATATAAGGCTCAAACCGGGCCCAGTTCAGAAATTTGGCCATAACTTCCTCACTATTCATCGGAATTGGGCTTATAATATATCGTTGGAAAGGTCTTTTCAAGCCTCATCCAACTACACTACTATTGGACTCATATCATGGACCAACCAAACTGGATTGGCTGTTTTCTTAAAATAGGTTTTCAAAAACAGAGAGAAGAGAAAAGAAATTAAAACTTTCCGCAATACTAAACTTTCCACACTTTCACTTCATTCGATTATGATTCGACGTGAAAGGACTCATCATTGGGTTTGATTTTGGGGAGACACAAATGGGTGTCTACACTTAGAGAGAGAAGAGAATTAGAAAACTAGAGAGTTGATGATTCAAAATGGAGATTTTAGGAGGCTTTTATAGAGAAAATTAGCCGGACGGATAGAAAAAAAAAATCAGAGTTTCGACGAGAATAAAACAGGTTAGCGCCTGACGCTGGACATTAGCGCCAGGCGCTGAAGGTTAGTGCCAGACGCCAAGCCTTAGCGCCAGGCGCTAATAACTGGCATCAGGGGCTAATAGCCGTTTTCACGCGTTTTCTTAATTTTGATAAAATTTAGCCGTACAGAAGGGAAAAATCATATTTTCCTTAAAAACACTTCTTTTATCCTGATTAAAACTCTAAAAAGTCAACTAAAGTCAATTTATCAATGCTAATTGAATTAGGAATGAAAAGAACCTTCTAGAAGAATCTAGAAGACTAAAATCAATGCATTAGGAATGATAAATCAATATTAGGCCCTCCTCTAGATCATTGGGCCGCATATAAATATCAAACCGGGCCCAGTTTAGTAATTTGGTCATAACTTCCTCATTATTCATCGGAATTGGGCTTATAATATATCGTTGGAAAGCTCTTTTTAAACCCCATCCAACTACACTTTTATTGGACCCTTGCTATGGACCAAACAAAATTGGATTGACTATTTTCTTAAAATAGGTTTTCAAAAACAAAGAGAAAGAAAAGAATTAAAAATTATCCGCAACACTAGACTTTCCACACTTTCACTTCATTCGATTATGATTCGACGTGAAAGGTACTCATCACTGGGTTTGGTTTTGGGGAGACACAAATGGGTGTCTACAGATTCAATAAATCCTTTTTAAATCCAATAGTTCCAATCTTTAAAATAATAATTCAAACTCTTTTTATTAAATTCAACATGCTTTAATATCAAACCTCTTAAACATAAATAATACTTTTAATTAATCAAAACATGTTATAAAGATCAAAACTCCAATTTGATTTTCAAAACCAATTATTTAAACATACTTTTATTTCATAAATCATAATTCAGTTCAATTTAATTCAATCATCATAAGAAATCATTCAAACATGCTCATTCAAACCAATCTCTTTCAAGGTATCTAACCTCCTAACGTACCTTGATCCTTGCTTAGCAAAATCACACAAAAGGAACCTCAAGAATCTTGATCGAACACACCCTACAAATAAATATAACCTTAATTAACATAAGATTAACAAATAATCACAAAATAATTAAATTAAAAACCTCCCAACTATATGTACATGAACCTTTTAAATTAATTTATCATAACCATCATTAAAAATCTGATTTTATATAATTAAAACTACTCATAATATTTTTTTATAAATCCCCCATAATAATTATAATTAATTGAATAAGAGAAAAGAAGAAGAAAAAAATAAGAAACCAAGGAGAAGAGAAGGGAGGAGGTGGCGGTAAGGGTTTCCGGCAGCAGTAGGTGGTGCCAGGAGGTGGAGGGCGGCGGCCGGAGAGGCGGTGGTGCATGGTGGAGGTGGTGGTGCGCAAGGAGGAGCAAAGAAAAAGAAATAAGAATTTGAGAGAGAAATAAGAGAGAATTATGAGAATTTGAGTGAGGGTTTGATCATGAATTGAAGGGGTATTTATAGGCTAGTGTAAGCATGAATTATGGTAGGAAAATGTAGGAACAAATATGGTAAGTAGGGTTTAAGGGATTACTTGGAGAAGTGAGTAAAAGAATTAAGGAAGGTTTTGATATTAAGGTGATATTAAGTGAGGGTTAGGCAAGATAGCTTTATGTTTGATTCTTGTGTTTTTTTCTCATGTTAGACGAGCATGTAATATGATTCCCATTGTATTGCTGGATGGGATACCAGTGAGTGTGATGAGTTAGTTTGTACTGGACCGTTTCCTCAAAGTATTACTACTTAAGCGGACATTGATTTAACTTAATAAAATGCTCATACTACCTTTTCTTTAAAAAAAAAAGTATGGAAGGTATGTTTGTCATGAAAAATAATAAGGAAATTGGAATTACTTGGGGAATAATTAAGAAGAATAAAAGGCAAGAGAATTTGATGATCAAATATTAAAAAGATGGAGAAATAGAATTAAGGAAAATAAGAGATTTTGGAAGATAATTATAAATACAATTTTACCAAAATAAATTCCCCTAAAATAATAAGAGAGGGCTGAAAATATTGAGCTTCCCATAGCTCAGATTTTCGGATTTCTCTAGGATTATTTAGGAAGATTTTGCTCGGTTTTAAGGAATAAAATAATTGTATAAATAATATAGAATAAATAATTAATATATTAATTACCAATTATTCACCAATAAATAACCAAGAAAAAAAAATCAGATTTTCCATACATGGAAAATCCAAAATCCCTAGCTATATATTGGGAATTTTTATATTATTTTGCTTTAATTAAAATATCCGAAATATGTAAATAATTTGATTTTTAAAATAAGATAAATGGATAATAAATCTTAGGAAAATTTGCAAATTGCAGCCATTTAAAGTTCATATTTTGCAAATTGCAGCCATTTAAATTTTTTTTCTTTGCAAATTGCAGCCCAAAAGTTCGTATAAATTGTAAATTGCAGCCCAATTCAACTTTTACATCGATTTACATGTCGAAAAATCTTCGATTAAGGTTTTAGGGGCCATTTTAGCCCTTAAGGATCCGAATTGAGCTCAAAATTAGCAAAAAAATAACGTAAGTGCCTCGTTTTGCGTAACAAAAATATATCGATTTCATGTTCTTGGCTATTTCAGACTTTTTACTAGCTACAACGAGTTTGTTATTTTTACCACTCTTATGCTATGAATCTTATTTTTTTGGTATTCCACCTGGTTCACCCTTTGGGCTAATCTGGATTTAGGGATCAGTTCTAATTGGTTAGGTTTCAGTCACCTCCCAATTGTTGTTGTGAGGGATCGAACACGAGTTATCAATACCAACAACCAATTGGTAATATGTTGTGAATCTAAGTATCCAACAGTGTAAATGATGGCACTTAAATTGCCAAGTGCGTGAATTGCCTCTAATCTAATACAGTAGTGAATTGCCCCCTATGTGTCTTTGATGGACAAATTTCAATTATAATGAACTGGGTTGTGTAAAAAAAAAGTTGTATAATATTGAGCAATAATATTGCCGATAGGGATAGAGAGTGGTCCATTAAAGGAGGAAAATAGTACATTTTAAGAAAAATTGTGGTCATCAACATCTAGACGAGATATATAATTTCAGAAAAAAAAAAAAAAAAGTTCACCACGAAAATTAAATCCGAGAGGAAAATTTGCTGTATCATGGAAGAAAAAATGAACAGTAATTTTATTTTATTTTTTTCAAAAAAAAAAGAAATATTCAAAAATTAAATGTAAGCACTGAAAATAACAAATATTTTGAATTTCAAATATTGTGGTATTAGAAATTTCATTTTGAAATTTCAAAATGGGTGGAATTTGGGCCCAGTTTGACAATGAATTAAAAAAAAGCCATGTCACGTTGTATGTAGGGCACTACAGCCTACATACAAGTGTTGTATGTGCAGGTGTAGCCTTTTGAGTGCATCTAGACGCATAGAGCTTATGTGTTTTACATGTACATAAGAGGGTAGTATGAGATTTTTATTGGATTTTTTCTCTCTTTTAATGGTATAGTGGTACATTAATTATACATATAGTGGTATTTTTTGTCACCAAATTTTTAATCATTGCTTTTTTCTCAAGTTTCCATTATTCACAAAAACATCCTATTTGTTTCATTGGCACATGGGCCCTATGCGTCAATACTTCTCCTATCCTTTCCCACAAAATACACGTTTTTTGTATGAATGCGTTGGCGTGATTGATAATGAAAGACCTTGTTTTATATAGCTAACACAATGTTTGGTTGGTGGCGACTTTCTTATTCTTTAATGTACCCATCAATCAATAAAAATTCAACCAAAAAAATTAAAACTATTATTATTATTATAGGAATAAGTGATCAACATTGATACTCAAGAACTCAACTAAACAAAAGAAAGGACAATAATTGAAAGCACATAAACGTGTATTTTAAATCGAGGAAGAAATGAAGGACAATGATATTTGTAGGGAGAGGGCTCTCAGAAATTACAAAATCAGTTACATTGTATAGAGAAAAGAAAAAAAAAACTTTGTACGAAATAATGGATTCAGGCCTAATAAGTACTCCGTAATATCGTTCAAAAATAAAAAAAAATGAAAAATATTCTCCGTAATACAGATAGGTTAACTAAGCATTTGTGAATACAATAATTTCGGGCCTGTTCTGATTTATTGAGTTGAACTGAATTGAGCTGATATGGCTAAACTAATTGACGCTGAACTGAATTGAATTGACTGATTGGAGCTAAACAGAACTGAAATATTTGACTATGGAGTAATGATATTTTGTTTATTTATTATTATAAATATAAATGTAATATATATATATATACATAAATATATATATATAAATATTTGTGAAAAAAAATAATAATAACTTATAGAAGTGGATTAAGAAATACATATAAGTGTTACAAAAATCAAAATTATACCATATTTAGATTTTTTTAAATTTTTTAATATTGTATTAATATAATAATAATAATAATAATAATAATAATGTACAACTGAAATTTTTTATAATAATAATAATAATAATAATAATAAACTATATAAGTAAGGCTAGAATATTTTTAAAAAAAAGGATAAATAAATACGGCTAGAAAAATAATATTGTATTGACTGTGCTTCAACACCCCCTCCCCGCACCCCCAAATTATGAAACCCTCTTTTTGAACTGAACTAAATTGTCATTAACAATATCATTAGCTAAATGATATTAAATAAGCTGAAAAACTTAACTGAACTGATTAGAGCTGAACTGATCTAATCTGAACTGATTGGAGCTGAATTGAAGTGAAATTAAACTGAAGATAACAAATGCTCACACTTTGATCCATGAGCTCAACCCATAGGGTATTTAAATGGGTTTAGTTAATTATTTATCTTAGGTATAACCTGTCATAAGATCTTAGTCGATGTGTAGGTTATTTAATTTTTTTAATATTTCTACTGCGCATAAGTAGAAATATCTCATTGTATTTTGCGTGACGTGTTGTACAACACCAAAATGTTAGTGTGCCGATTAAGCAAAATTATTTACTACGTTTATACAAATAATTAGATTAGTACTCATGCGTTGCATGGTGATGATAAGTAATTTTTTCTAATTTGTTTTATGAAATAAGTAATATATAAACTTTAATCATGACCATATATTTTTCATTTTGCAGGATTACAAATTTTCTTTCTCTTAATTTATTTATTCCATAATCAATAATGACACCATACATTTAATTGGCGGAATTTTTTTTAATGAGGAAGCGACACATAGGGTAGGGAGGTTTTGTTGTTTTAGTATTAGTAAATAGAAGTATCAGCTATGAGAAGCCACAAAACTAAACTCTTACTATTATAAATAAAAGGCAACAAATTTATTTGAGACGGTCCTTAAATTTTATTTTTATTTAGGAAATTGGGATTACACGCAATACATACTCAACATATTGTTGACTTATTTCACTTAATTAACACAATAAACATCATATGATCACACAACTTCTACTCATCATGAACAAATTCCATACACGATAAAGCCATAGCAAATCCTTTGAGTTTCACTGTTCAGCCTCATCATCGTCATTACCATTGTTGGCTTTAAGAAAACTAAGGAACTGGTTGAAATGTCTTTGTACTTTATTGATGAAAGGTCCTAGATATACTCCTTTGTTAGCGGTCTTAGTAGCGCCTTCGTACTTTAGAAGCCCCATGTCTTTAGCAATTTGATCGACTCTTGTCACTGGCCAAGGCTCATTGTTAGGACCCCTTAAATCTAGCTGCGGCTTGATTTCACCTCCCTTAGAATTCTTAATTCCTACAGTGATCTTCTGCCAACTCTTTTCAAGTTCGATCATTTTGAAGTCGGGTTTATAACATTCATTAATATCTTGCTCAAATTTTTGCACAATCATGTTCTCAATGTATGCAAATCGTGTTGCCTCCGAAACCATTTGCATAACAACTAGCATAAATTTAGCTTGATTCTTATCATCAACGGGTTTCCCATAAACTTTGTTAAAGAATATGTTTAGTGGCTGTTTTCCTAATCCCAATTTGTTTCTAGAGCCTGCCTTACTCTCAATCGATGCATAATCACTTTTATAATTCATAATTAGACGATTAGCTTTACCTTTCGCCTCTGGAAAGAGATTATCTTTAACATTGTTGGGAAGATCCTTAAAAATATGTGATCGAAAGTTTCCATTAATTTTGTCAAGATAAGCAATCACATATAAACTAAAACCTTTATTTAAATTCACAGCAAGTGTGATTGTCCTTTTCTGTGATGCCGTTAAATCGACGTAAAGATAATTATCTGAAGGTGCAGCCATTACTGGTAAATCTTTGAGGCCGCCATATACAATGTTTTTATCCTTCACTTTGTTACGCACATCATTCAACAATTGTGAGTAGGTAGCTGTTGTAGCACCTTCGACGTCGAAGCTTATCCTTATATCTGATGCTGCGAGAGTTGGTTCAAGCACCATCCATACTGCTATAGCTACCACAACACAAGCGCCCATGACTTTAATTCCCACCATTCTACCTACTGTCTTTTTCTCCTGTCAAAATTAGATATACATATTTAATTTGTTAGAATATACTCCATCTGTTTTAGATTACTTGCATTATAAGAAAGAGATTTGAGGAGGTAAACGATTTAATAAATCAATATAACACTAACACCGATAGCATATAACTCTCATCTTCCATGTGTTTTTGTACAGTAAAGCGGCTTCAACTTAATTAATTACTATATTAATGTAATTACTAGCTATTTCCTATTTGTACATAATAAAGCGGCTTCAACTTAATTAATTATCAACACACAATACAAAATAAAATTAAGACTGCGAAATGAAAGTAATACAAAATAAAACTAAAATAATTTTTTTTTTTTTAAAAATATTACTAGCAATATATTGTACATAATGAAGCGGCTTCAACTTGATAATTTAATAGTTAATGTAAGATGACTTACCAATGAAATTGCGAAAGGAAAGTAGCTTGAATATATTTGCAGATGAGTAAGAGAAAGTTGTACTGAACAAGCAATGAGCTGCAATGAGCGTTCAACTTATCCTCTCTTTAAATAGAAGTCATGAGAAAAGTTCATGCAAAGACATATTAGCCACCCAAAAAAAAAAAAATTATATATTTTAGTAATTATATTCCATATACATATAAATTACTCCCTCCATTTCATGATAATCGCAACACTTTGACCAACATACATGCCAATGCACAACTTTGATCATTAATATCTATAATTTATATTATTACGAAGTATAAATATTTGATTTAATAATATATATATATATATATATATATATATATATATATATATATATATATATATATATAAAGACTAATCCAAATATATTTTTACATAACAATATATGTTTTTTTTATATATATTGATAAAAACTATAGTAAAAGTAAGCATATAAATAGTGAAAAGTCAAAGTGTTGCGATTATTATAAACGGATGGAGTATATTTTAGCAATTATATTTCATATAGATTATATTTTAGCAATTTTATGAGATCAACTATACAATAAAGTAAGGGTCTGTTCTCATCAGATTATTTTCAGTTCAGTTCAGTTCATGTCTAATGATATTGCTAATATAAACTATAAAGCCAAAATTCATACTTTTAAGCTCTTACAACAACAACAACAACAACAACAACAACAACAACAACAACAACAACAACAACAACAACAACAACAACAACAACAACAACAATAATAATAATCATAATTTTGATACAATTCATTAATAATAATAATAATTTTGATACAATTCATTAATCAAATGGTTATATTTTTCTTAAATATTTTAATATGTATATTTGTATGTACACATATATATAATAATAAATAATCAAAGATCATTAATCCGTAGTTAAAAATCACTATTTAATAAGTTCAGTTCAAATTAGTTCAATTCAGTTAAGTTCAGTTTAATTCAATTTAGTTCAATTCAACTCTAATAAGGGCATGTTCACATTTACTTATTTAAGTTCATTTCAGTTCAGATTAGCTCCAATCAGTTCAGTTCAGTTCAGCCCCAATCAGTTCAGTCCAGCTCTTAATTTCCCCTCTCTCATAAAATATTCATTTCAGTTCAATTCAGTTCAGTTCACAGCTCCAATCAGTTCAGTTTAGCTACAATCAGTTCAATTCAGTTTAGTTCAGCTCAGTTCCGTAAATGTGAACAGGCCCTAAGTTCAGTTCAGTTTAACTCAACTCAGTTCACTCAATGAGAACAGACCATAACTGTGATTAATACAAGGTATAATGTTGATGTCTTCAATAAGTGTAACAGGTAATATTTGTCACGCATTTATAATTAAGGAAATTATATAGTACTTTCTCCGTTCTGTTAATATTGCAACAAGGAGGAAATTACGCATCACGAAACACATTTTATATGCTAAATATATATAATTGTATAAGAGTAAAAATTATAAAAAGTTGATATTGTGAAAGTATTATATGAGACGAATCCAATAAGATCTCACTTGACTATATTTTGCTTAACGTATAACTCATATTATATGGTCAAACAAGAGTGGTAAATAGTGCAAAAAAGTTCAATGTTGCAATATTAATAGAACAGAGGAAGTACTATTTTATACTATGTAAGACGCCGCCAAAAAAATAAAAATAAAAAAATAATATTCCGTAAGAAACTGCATGTTACCATACTATGGTACTAGGAATCGAGAAACGTGGTAGTCTTGTTAAACAATCAGATCTATTCTGAAAAAAAAAAAGAGTAAACAATCGAAATCGTCCTATTTCGATTTACTGTAATAAGACTAGTTAGTAATGTTAGGTTTTCTTTTTAAATCAATTTAATTAGACATTGATACATACACAATAACACAAGTAAATGATAAAATTCACACGAATAATCACACTTTATAATATTTGTTCAGTGAAACGAAAAAGACTGATTATCATAGACTATAGGATAAAAAATTCACACTAGAGTATCTCCAAATGAAGGAGTAATTGGTGATACATTTATTAATATTGATTAATACTCCGTAGTAAAACAATAGAAGAGAAATTACATTACCATGTAAAGCAATTAACCATTCAAGCATTTTTATATACCAAGGTCAAAGGTCATTTACATTATATTTACAGAAGACCATCATTAACAATTTTTTTGATATCAAAACACCATCAATCCACCAGGAAAATAGACTATATGAATCTAAATATCCAACAGTGTAAATGATGGCACTTAAATTGTCAGGTGCATGAATTGCCTCTAATCTAATACAGTAGTGAATTGCCCCCTATGTGTCTTTGTTGGACAAAGTTCATAATGAACTGGGTTGTGTAAAAAAAAAAAAAATTGTATAATATTGAGCAATGTTGTCAATAGAGAAAGGGAGTGGTCCATTAAAGGAGGAAAATAGTACATTTTAAGAAAAATTGAAGTCATCTACATCTAGACGAGATATATAATTTCAAAAAAAAAAAAAAAAAGTTCACCATGGAAAATAAATCCGTGAGGAAAATTTGTTGTTCCATGAAAGACAAATGAATAATTATTTTTTTTCTTAAAAAAATAAATTCAGAAATTAAATGTAACTATGTAAGCAATGAAAATAACAAATATTTTGAATTTCAAATATTGTGGTATTAGAAATTTCATTTTGAAATTTCAAAATGGGTGGAATTTGGGCCCAATTTGACAATGAATTAAAAAAAAGTTATGTCACATTGTATGTACGACACTAGGGCCTACATACATACAAGTGTTGTATGTGTAGGTGTAGCCTTTTAAGGGCATCTAGGCGCATAGAGCTTATGTGTTTTACATGTATATAGGAGGGCAACATGAGATTTTTTTTTTCTCTCTCTTAATGGCACTATACATGTAGTGTTACTTTTTGCCATCAAATTTTCCATCATTGCTTTTCTCAAGAATCCATTATTCACGAAAATGTCATCTTATTTGTTTCATTGGCACATAGGCCCTGCAATACTTCTCCCAGCTAGCCTTTCCCACAAAACACACGTTTTTTGTATGAATGCATTGGTGTGATTTATGTTGAAAGACCTTGTTTTATATAGCTAGCACAATGTTTGGTTGGTGGTGACTTTCTTATTCTTTAATGTGCCCATCAATTAATAAATCTAGTAAAAAACTTATCTCATAATAAGGATAAATATTTGAAATGGCTATAAAAAAATTCAACCAAAAAAATTAAAATGTTGTGAAATAAAGAGAATAGAAGTGAAATTGGGAAGAGAATTGATCTATATATTTTTATTCCATATGATAAGGTATATATATACATAAATATAATTAGGGTTTGGTTGGATAAGAATATAAACCCTAGATCTAGATTGTTCCGGAATGATACAAGGGAGGATAATGGATATCCACAAATATTTGATAACACTACCCCTTGGATGTCCATTATCGAAAACTGTGCCTCATTAAAACCTTTTTAGGAAAAACCCTGTGGGATAAAAACCCAATTAAAGGAAAAAAGTACAACATTCTTTGTAATACGCGAAATGCTGCCACGTTAAAACCTTACCAGGAAAACCCAATATGGGACAAAACCATGGTTAAGGGAAAAAGTGTGCAGCGCGTAATTTCTCATCTTGATGAATACATAACTTGAGGTCTTCTAATGCAATGAATCCAATGTAGTTGAGAGTCGCTCGTCTTCTCACATGACGCAGAATAGTCTCATTCATTGATTTTCAATCCTCCCAAATCTTCAAATCTTTACGCGAACAAGTGAGTCTTCATATCACCAAACCTATAACAATAATACATGTGCTTGTCCATCTTTCATTCGAAATCTCTGTTTAA